>NC_061468.1:4242424-4545454 GCF_022581195.2 Helicoverpa zea
AAGGCGACGAATTGGTCAACAATAATTCCATAACCGGCACGCGCATCTAAGGCGCCAAAAGGGGTCGGAGCGTCTGAGCGGGGCGAGGATAACAATACGCGCGCTAGCTTATAACTAAAAGTCGTAAGCGACAAAATGGTTTTGTAATTTTATTATTTAGAAATGATAATTTGATAAAAATTCCTTCTACAATTTTAAAGAGTATGTATACACTCAACTACTAAAAAAGTTAAGAGGCTTAAATCGGTCCCGTTTGCCCATAATATGTGAATCTCTTTTTAAAAAGAGGTATGTTTGATATATTTTTCTCTGTTATAAAAGTTACCTAATCATGTTTCTACGTCTAACAGAATAAGGTTTATATCATGAACTTTCAGGTAACCAAGTTGTATTTTGATCCGTTTTGTATTTACTGAGAAAAATTGAGATCCTTGGCGCCAAAAATTCCAATTCGTCCTCTTAAGGTAACCCAGCACTCAAAATTCAAAAATCTCAAAATTGTTAGTGATTTAGATTCGGTATAGGAAATAGGAACATCATACATGATCTCAAAAAATATTTTCCGAGGAGGAGTGCAAACGGTGAAGGCACGGGAAATTCCTAAATACGGATTATATTCAAAGCAAAATCGAAACTCACAGAGTGTGAGGAGTGTGAGAGTGGACGTCTTTGAATTGAAAATAGATATCAGTCTATTTTCAATGCTAGTTCCCATTGATGATTATATAAGCGCAGGTATTATTAAAATCGAAATAACACACAAACTGTGTAGCAAAACAAACATTTATAGACATTGAATGTGTGTCAAGTACGGCGGCGCCATAGACGAACTTTTTAGATTAGATTAATGATTTCTTAGACTGCAACTTTTTGCGCTCATTTATTTAAATAAATTACCTACCTATAACTTTTTAATGGATCTGTTTATTTTATCGAGCGTTACTTAGACTTCCTAATTAAGTTTAATAAGTTCTAGAAGCAGTGAAAAGTTCTTTTTGAGAATTGCATGACCAAAATGTTTTTTATTTAATGTCAGCTTGCTTATTTACTGATGATGAGTTTTCCGCGAAAACAAATTGAAGGATAGCTTCGGGCATGTCAGTAGAAGACAAAATACTCATACCTCAAGGCGTTTGAGTTGTTTATCTGGAGAATAAGACTCAATGAACCACAAAAAGTAATATTAGTTAGGTAATGTTCTATTCAGAAACCAAACATTCTGATTATTCATACTTTTTAACATTAAATTAGCGCGTAAAATTGCTTTCAGTAAATATTTACACATAGGCACAATATACATTGTGTTCTGTCGCCATTCGTGTGTCATTTCAAACCACATGTCGAGAGACAGATGTGTTGAAATACTCACAGAAAACTCACCGACACCACTAATTTACGACAGACGCTTCTCAAGGGCTACCTACTGATAATAATGAAGTAGAATACTACAGAATCTATAAAAATGCTTGTTGAAAAAAATATAACCTTTTTGTATGTTATAGTTATAGATTTTGTGAATATGACCGAAGACCGAATAGAATAATAGGACCGAAGGAAGTTCTAGTTTTGACTTTGTCGTAGGCATCTTGAAGGTCATTAAAGGCTCTTGAAGTGCTGGTGAAAATATCGATGGTGTATAATCTCATACAGGTTCAACGACCCTGGAATCTTTGTTACTAATCGTTACTATTCTTTCTGCTTAACTGTGGATAAATGACTGTAGGCTGTAAAGCAGGCTAACATTAAAGTGAACAGCATGATCTCCCTGCCAAGAATGTACCTAATCAAGTACATATATAGAAGACTCGTTAAACTATTAACATTAAAATATCGTCAACACAAATTATATTGTTTCTGTTAATGCCAAATTGCTATCACATCAAAAATACACTAACTGCATGCATCACATGGTCATTATGCAACAGTCTAATTATAATGAATCATGATTTACACCTCTACGTCAGACTGAAGTTGGCAGGCTGTGGTCTCTCTGTTGGCAGCCACAGTTGGTTCGTTCAATGACATGGTTTCTTTGACAGAACCATGTCACTTCAGAATGACGCGATCCATTCATACCTGGTATTAAGTTAATACCAGGTATGAATGGATCGCGCGAATTCAATCTTAGGGTTAATACTATTAGCCCTAAGATTGAACGCAACGCACGCCCATAGTAGGGCGTGACAATATGCAGTGGAGCAGATTTTTGCAGTGACAAATGACCCTTCTGCGAATGATTCCAGAGGCTTTCCCGATGTAGTCACTACTCCCTTTCAATTGGCGTTATATTTTCACTTAGGATTTCTCACCAAGGAATAGACCTTTCGATAGCAACCCTTACCTTCTTTAATCGGGAAATAAATGTGGATGTAGAAGTCAAAATCATGACACCTAAAGGCATTTTCCTGCTTTTCCTACCTACTTACTGAAGTTTATTTTATGATCGCGTTCTAATCAATCTAATCGCTTTAGGCGGTAAAAAATGCTCAAATAAATAATACCTAAGTAGATGCGTAAAATGGTGTGTAAATATTAGATATAGATAGATTAGATCCATTATTACTTTAATCCGTTCACCTACCTTTCTTAATCAATGATAAATCTAATGGTATAATAAATAACGTAAATAGAAACTTGATAGAGGTAAGGAACAAATTAAGACCTTCAAACTAAATATTTGGGTACCTATCTACCTCAATTCCTTCTTCATCTTTTCAACTATTATGACATGAGCACGTAGGCAAGTTGTAACACACGTGTCAAAAAAATTTATAACAATTGTTTGGACAAATAATAAACATAAACCTTATCTTGACTAACAGGTGTAATGTTGACATATGTATCCGAAAAGAAGATTTTGGATATGAAAATTGTCAAAGTCAATTTTACTATCGATCGTTTATGATTATTTTTTTTAGATAGAACGGCTCGATCCATTTGATTTTATTTTGGAGTTTTGAGAAGAGAACGCGTCTGAAAATTTTATTGAAGTCGGTGTGTAGGTACAGAATGTATGTGCTTTTCTTGGTTACACATACATATAATATTCTTAAAACTAGTTTTACTTTGTTATTCTTATTGTGTGGCTGTTTATAATACGGCCGCTAATTATCTATTATCAATGATTGCCAGTGCTAATCATAGAGTCACAATACATACAACCACATAATAAGTATTAAGTATTCATCTTTATTCATCAATTAAATAATTATTCTATCAATACTGCGCTTTGTTGTTACTGCGCGACTGTGTCAATTTTTTTTATTTTATAATAGGAATAGGAACCTACTAGGTATCTCAAAATGCCCAAATAATAAAATGTGATTTCCCAATAAAAAGAACGAATGAATGAATGACATGACTCACATGGCCTGTTATTGTCAACGTTACGGGGTAGCGCGAAAATTTTAACTTCCTGTTTCTGTTTTGTGGAAGTAAGTCATCTATGGTGTTCTTAAAACTAAAATGAATCTTAAATCCGCTACCGAATAAAAATAAATACAAATACAAGTTTTTTCTGTCATCATCATCTCAAGACTCATATAACCTACCAAATTGAATTAGTGTAAAAATATCTTGATTATATAACCGACAAGGTTTATTTGAACTCGTTTGCCTTGGTGCGTAAGTTTGAAGCCCAAACCTTGACGTAAGTACGTATACTCTATACTTTATTCAACAAAAAACTTATTACCTATCTGATAATTGTTAAAATATTTAAATGAATTTATCTATGTGAAAAGTAGATTTTTAGTAGGTGTTTTATAATATTTTCTAATTTCCTAATTTACCAATATTTTTTAAAGTTCAATTAACATTTTTGAACCTCTAGAAAACCAAGCAATTGTCGTAAATGCAAATCTTTTACTGTCATTTTATTTATCCAGGAATTTAAGACCAGTAAGGTACTTATTACGATTGTGTGGAAATTGGGAAAATGGGTAAAACGCTCATGTCGTTGTTAGGATTGTAGGTCTATAAGGTTGTAGAAGAGTCAATCATTGCCTGCTGTAAGAAGACAAGTATACCTACACCAATTACAAAAGCCACAAACGATGAGAACTAAGTACCTACCTGTGTTGTGCAAAAACTGCATCTTATAATAATATCTAATACCTACCTAACATCTTCATCAAACTTCAGTAGGTAGGTACTATCCTACTGAAGTTTTTTTCGATTGCATCCCTAACGCTCTTAAGTAATCTGGGACAAAAGTCATGAAAAGATTTAACTAGCAAATACATTATGTAACTGTGAAAAATATATAAGGAAAATGTACTTGCAACCGCCAAGTATTTGACTTAGCTGCTAATTAATGTTAATTAAACTTAAATGTAAGTAACAATTGGCATACGAAGTGCATACGAAAGAGAAAATTAGCGTCATTAACTCAGGATTGACGCCAAGTATATTCGCCCTACGTATTTAATTAAACAAATTATCTAATATCATACTACTAGAACATAAAGTAAATATAGTCTTTGTACTAGAAACATTTCCAACAAAGTTGCAACAAAAATATTTGAGATTCGCTACAATCATACATGCCTATGTATATGTGATTGAGCGAAAGACGGCAACGAAGAAAACTTATGTAATGTATGTAGATCCTTCCTTATGCTATTTACATTCAGTCAAATGCTCAATAAATATTTATGTGTCAATTAGAATATTATAAATGAGTCTACCTAAGGTACTGCTAGTTAGAGTTCGCACCTCTCATCCCGGCCGCCGTGCTGGACCAGGTAGACACCATGGGCGCCGGGTGTCGCGAGATGACTCCCGGCCACCGTAGGCGTGGGTCTGTGGGCGGTGAGTTCGGGTGGCTCATCGTCCCTCTGTCTACTTAGACGACAGACCCGTGTCGACGGCGCGCGTTGTTCCACGCGCTCCTCAAAGAGATGTCAGCAACCCCAGCGGGGCCCAGCAGGGCCAAGGCCTGCCGGGGCTGCGGGTTGTTCGAAAGAGATACCGCGGCCCTGGTACATAAAGGTACTGCTAGTTCCCGAGAGCAATATTCCCTTCCTCATTCCTCTGAGACACTAAGTTCCCGATTAGGTACCAGCTTTTGGACCGTGTCAACCAATAAGTGTCGAAGATAGCTAGGCCTAGGGTTATCGAGGAACTAAATATCAGGCATAACTTTCTACATATCTCAGGACTCAAAGAGGGCGTTGAGCCAATAATATGCTCGATAGCGATGCCCTGTGTCCTCTGTAATTAACAATACAACACCTTTTGTGTAAAGAACATAAAGTTCTAGGTATAATATTAATTAGTCGTGAGTTCCTTGTCCTCGATTCTGGATTGCCTATGTAGCTAGTAGATAAGGTATAGCTAGTAGGGGTAAAACTCATAAATAAAACTCTATTCCACGTCAAATAGATTTTGGAAATATCTGGAAAACCGCAGAATGTCAGTCCAGGCAAAATCGTCATCAGCAATTTTCTGCAACATCTGAATCTTATGCAAACCTGCATCAGATACCTATACTCGTTCATTATGTAGGTAATAGGGTAGGTGTACCTATGGATATAATTTCTTGGCTCACTGTCAAATATTGACGGCACAGTCAACGGATCTCCTCAATGACGGATCGGCTATTCGACTGCCACTGTATGTACCAATACAAATTGTCAATAATAGGTATCTTTCAGACTTCTGAAGGAAACCGAGGCTCGCGTCTAGCAGCCTAAAAACGTCTACTACTGGACAAAGACATCCTGGCCAAACTGGGGGAATTTGCCCACACTCACCGCGCTGGGCATGCCTGTTGGTGAGCATAGTGAAAGAATTTGTTACCTTCGGAGATGCTGCTGCCCGACTCCGAATAAGGCAATTAATATCCCACTAGGTGATGGGTCGTTGTTATACCGCCGTCAGTCGGTCGCTAGATAATGGTAATTGGCTTTTAGTCTTATTGTCCTGGTACCACACTCTCCTATGTCCGGCTGCGGGATTATTTGTAATGATGTCAATTATGGATAATTTCTTCATCAATTATAAAGATCCAGCTCAAAGTATAAATAGGTATTAAAACGTGTTCTTATCATCGATAAGGGATTGATAAATGCCCCGTTTAAAATAATCGCTTTCTTACACCTCCTGTAAGTACTTTTTATCAACTTAATCTATCATCATACTTATTTTGGTCTGCCCAAAGTCCACCCAAAGGTTGTCCTGTTATCCGGTAGACATCCTTTTGGCTATCAACGATAAGGTTTCTGGTGCATCTACTTTAAATAAGATAATTTGCACTAAGCACTTACATCATTCTGATTACAGTAACTTTTTATCTGTTATCCGGCATAGTAATTATAGCAAGGACTTTCAATTTGAGTCATGTTTTTAATAGT
Organism: Helicoverpa zea; assembly: GCF_022581195.2. NCBI lineage: Eukaryota > Metazoa > Arthropoda > Insecta > Lepidoptera > Noctuidae > Helicoverpa > Helicoverpa zea. Next base: position 4,248,781 of record NC_061468.1, read on the forward strand.
GTTTAATTAATCTGTCCAATCATCGTTACTATGGAACAAAAAGAACGAGTAAAATTGCCTTTATTCAGTAGGTACTGCGATAACCAATCGCCAAAGTTACACCTGTGACATTACATAGGAAATGCTTATAATAATCGAAAATCTCCAACATAAATTAAAGACAAGATCAATCCTTGAATACCGGTCTAAGTGTCGATAGCGTAATTTGTGATAAATGACACTCAATCGAGACAAATCTTGTATCCGCGTCTCACAGTAAACAAACATATCACGCTGCATACAACTGATCTTACGGATGTAAATAAAACCTTCACAGACTAACTTTGTAGTAACTAATGTTATGTAGATAAGAAGGTAGGATAGGTTTGATTAAATATTTTAATAGCGGTCTGCTTCTTCAAAGAATTTAGTAGCAGGTGTGGCAGACACACCCGCTCCAAAATTCTTGGGGCAGGCTAAAAGAAAAACTTTGTTTTGTTGCCAAATTGTGGACTTATTTGTGGGACAATATTTGAAAATAGAATGGCATGTTTTCTTTTTCTTTCATTTACGTACATTTATCAATTCAACCAAAAAGGTCTCACTATTGATCTATTGTCATGTAAGTAGAGGTAGATGGCTGTGGTTCAACCAATGCCTGTAAATATGCCTAGGATTTTTCCACGTTAATGTTTTGTTCTAGAATAGCAGCAGAAGCATTTTCCGTTTTACTGTTGTATCTTATTTTCAAATTTTGGCACGAAAATAGAAAAAGTTATCAAAAAAGCGTTATAAATAACGATTTCTTTCACAAGTTTTCAAAACACAACGCAGAATAAATACCTACGTAAACTGACTCATTTGAATGTTACTATGACATCTGGAACAAAGTCGAGAAAATATTTTAATCCGGATTATTTGCAAGGACATCTCAAAGAGATAAACTTATTGAAAATAACTACTGACTGAAATACTAGTTATGTTACTATCTCCCATTTTATATTTCAGAAGAATTAATTACTATTCTAGTAATGACACAATGTAACCTTAAATGGGCTCCAAATGTTAAGACCGGTCGCTCTGCCCAAAATCAACCCCAAACACATTATGAGACATTCTACATACAGTGTTCAAACTTGGGACAGTGCCATCCAAATTACTGTAATTATTTTAACGCATTCCGGAAGTGCACTAAGCTTTAAATATAAGGCGCTAGTGTTACATAAATAGTGTGTTGGAGAGTGCGCTCGCGCACGCATCGGGCCGGTGCTGGGCGCGTCTCCCGCGCTCGCCAGCAGCGTTGGCATAGGTTAGGAACCCACTGGCAGCTACACGGCATGCCTTTGCCGCTTTGAACTGGCTTGGCTTTTTCCGTTGACACCGATTTATGCATCTATGTACATATTTTCAGCTGCGATTGTACCACATACACCTAATCGTATGAGGTTAATTTGGCTGCTAAAAACGATTTGGTGAAAGCATCATAGAACCCGTTGAAGATTTCTCTTTGGGCGTTAAAGATTTAGCATTAGTGACGTTCTTTTAGTAGCAACATGTTAATTACTTTAGAGATTATTCGAAAAGTTTTCATTTAAATACAATAAATGCATTTCCATCTGATCTGACAAAAATACTGCGATCTAGTAGCCGACTCCAGCTAAAGTGAAGACGTTTCTATCGAGACACAAAGCTGAAATAGAACATTTCCATAATTAAGTCCTCTGTTCTTCAACCGGAACATGGAACCGTTGCATTCTTGTCTGCAGAAATAAATTATTCGTACCTACATCTTTCAAAGAGCAGCGAGACCTACTATTTTGTGGCTTAAAACTTCAACGCGTCATTCTATTTCAAGGAGTTGTGTTGGCAGAAATAGACAACGCAGAAAATAAACATAAAATTCATCATGTTAGTCCAGTAAATGTCATTCAACTCTTCCCGTAGTCGTAACACTCGTCCTTCAGTGCAACTTGCAACGGACCATAAATCAAGGTTTATAACTTTATACTGAATGTTTTCAACACCTTCATAGTTTTCAATGACATAATAATTATGTTGTTTGGAAACTGTGGGAGCTACTGATTGTTTTGGTACACATTTATGTACCATAGTTAGGCACTATGTTTGCAATCTTTACGGTCGCATAAGCATCTTCCAAAGCTAACGTTATCCTGGTACCTAGTTAGGATTAAAACTTTCAGATGTCTTCAAAATAGTTTAAAATAAAAGGCCTAATTTTGCCTTCTCATTCGGCTTATTTTTCTAAATTGCACAAATGAACGTGCTCAATTCAAACGTCTCAGGTGTAGCTCGAGGTAATTTAATAATCCTTGATGCGGATAGTCATGTAAGAACAAAATTATACGGTCACAGCCCGTCATGATTCGTTAACAGCCACATCCAAAAATAAGTCATCGGCCTGGCCTTGATGATTGCTATAGTAATATCTGCGCCGGCGGTGCATGATCATAATATTGTAACATTTGTAACACAGAATATTATGACTTCGAAATTTATGGAACTGCTGAAGGGTAATGATCGTAATTTATAAGTGAAGAGTAATATGTGTAAGTACTAGTTACTACAGTAAGTCAGACAAGCATAAATTAAAGAAAAACATATTTGAAAGAATGAAAGAACCAAGGGCTATTGGGTTGACTGGAGAAGACTGGAAGTTGGGAAAAAGCAGATGATGATTTGAAAGAACGGCAAGAGAAGACTTCCGGCAACATGTATGCAATTAATGCAATGATGCAAAAATATTGTCAAAGTAATAGATAAAATGTACCATGAAAGTAAAAAATCCTTAGGTAATTCTATGGATGGACTAGATGCAGGTCTACATGCATAACCACTGGCTGCATTACCATTACTTCCCAAGTGTGATAGCTATTTTTTATTTGCGAACTTATATTAATATTCTAGATTTATTGCAGCAATATGCAGATGCGCTTGTGTAAGAAGGACAAATAACAAAGTACATATGTATTTAAGAACTCATATAAAAAATAAGACCAATTTATTGCACTCATTATTTGTATTTTGTTTTGTTACGATAACGTATTTTTTGTTCATGAGATTTAATAGGATTTTGACACTTAATTCATACATAAGTAACAAATGAAAAACGAGATTTTTTATTTGGCAAATCAACGTTAAAAAAAGACTAAAGTTGACTTGTTTCACTGTGAACGTCTAGTGTATTATTCCACCAGAAATTATGTAAACATGCAAATGATATTTTCTATTGTAAATCGATAGTTTCTTACTATACGCATAGTAATCAACTAACAGCATAAAATCATTAATCAGTAGTGGAAAATAACATCTATGTCTCGGGAAATACCACGTCGCGGCCCTGTTCAACCGCTCTATCAATGAAAATAGTTTATTTTTATAGCAGACTAGCGATCAGCTGGTATTCTATTTAATACTTCAAAATAGATATCGTAGTACGAAGAGTATAAAATGCTTACAGTGATGTTCACATGTTTACGCACAATAATATTTTAGCGCTACGTAATAAACGGAAATTGCCTGCGTTGCCTTGCTATCGAAAATCGAACGCTTTGGATAAGACTGAATGACATACTTAACAGGTAACTTTGCTAGAAAAATGCAGTCCACCTAAGGTAGAAAATCAAGCCTTGCTATAAAGTATAAGTGTATCTATAAACTATCGGCAATTTTCACTAATATCGAAAAATCATTTCTCCTACAATAAGAACAAGCGAAAATTTCATACAGAACCTCTATGAATCTCCAATAATTATGCGAATCTCCATCTTAGGCAATTACAGCTTATTTTCATGTTATCCAAGGTTGACTATGAGCTAAGTGATATGCAACAGGTTAATCTATAAATAGGTATTCAAGTAATTAATGTCATTCGTGTTTCAGCATGACAGGGCACTATCTATGTAAATAAAAAGTGAAGGCGATATGTTTGCGTGTTTATTTTCCAAGGATTTATTGGAGTGAAGAAGAATATATAATTTTAGGTAATTCCGAAATGTATTCTTTTGTGAATGCTAGATTGTAACCGCCTTGCCACAAAAACTTTTAAACGTCAGTTTAAGACTTGTCTAAAAAAATGTCAGATTATGACGTTGACATATGGTTCATATTGCAGCCACAAATTTTTTAGACAAGTGTAAAACTGGTGTTTAAGTTTTTGTAGTAAGGCCATATATGTTTTAGACACTGCCAGGCTGGACTTAGGTAAAGGAGATGGCCAAAAAAACACCCAGAATCGACAGGAACTTCATATGTATGATTGGATTCAGTATAATTTGTGGATTTTAAAAAGTATTTTAAATCATCTAAAAACCGTGGGGTTCTCTTTTTATAACGTTTTTTTGATCAAGATTTTAGTTCACAAAAAAGTTTACTTGTACTATTTGATGTTCGTTAGAAGTTGAATGCAGACTCGTGATTGGACCGTTTTGCATTGCTAAGTCATTTGTTATATTTGACAATGTCACATGGCGCGATTTTCAAAGACAATTTCTCCAAAAACATTTCATAGCCAGTTGTGAAGGTTGCATGTAACTGCGAAACCTCTCCAAGTAGGTAAGGTCGGTGCTTAATCGTATCTGGAGTGGTTAAATACAAGACCTTTTAATCTCCAGGCAAACTCTGTAACTATGGGGATATTACCATTGGCTTGTATAATGTTAGTGTACCTTGTTTTTTATGTGCCTTGATGTAAATAATCTTATAAATCAACATAAATTCAACATAACTTATTTTTGTGAAAATATGATATAGCTCCTATACCCCATGGATTTCAGTCTGGATTTTTTGGCACCATCAAAGGTCAATAATAATGAACCCATTGGTACCCATTTCGTTGCTGTCGATTCTGGGTTTTTTTTCTATGAAAATTTGGCCATCTCCTTTTCTTACGATTTTACTTCACGCACCTGGATAAAGCTAGCACTGAATATTTTACAAATCGATCTACCTCTAGTATTTCCTGCTAAGCAAACGCTGCAGCTTTCATAACAGTATTTAAATAGAAGTACAGATTAAATAAGACAACAGGAAGTTTTTAGCATCACACATTTTTTTCTTTTACCACAAGCATACCTAATTGTCATGTTATTCAATACCGAATTTTAACTTGTAACGGAGTCTTCCGCGTTTAGTTTACAATTTACAGAAATTAATTGCTGTGTTGTTATTAACTAAATTCTCAGAAAGGTCATTCCTTTCTTGAGGTTTCAAGGTGTCATATGTCAGCTTGAATTTAAATATTTAACTGAGTTCTTTTTTTATTAGGTTTTACTTGAAATTGAAGTAAAATTAATATCGCGTTATCTGATAGATTAATATCCAAATTAACATTTAGATTTTATATTTTTTGTAGAAATAGGTATTTGTAAAATGTAGCCTCGGATTCCAATTTTGAAATTGACAATTTATAATGACTTGGCTTAGGTAAGTAACTTATTTTTTTTATTGTCATTTTCCAAAGAGTTTTTACCTAGGGATACCTATGTGTCTATCTATATCTATCATAAAATAACCGTTAGCGTGAAACTAAATCTGGGTTCTGAATTATTTGTTTGTGCCCTAAAAGCACAAAGTCTAGTCTAGACTAGATAACCGTATTAAATATTTTATTCTGTACTCATTAGACAATACAAAATGTTATTGACCGGTACATAGGTATGACGTGTAGACAAGTACTTACCTATCTACTACCTACTTAAGTATCTAGTTATTTTAAGTTATTCGTGTATAACACTCTCTGTTTTACATTTTCAGTTACTTAGTTGTAAGGTTAAGACCTCTATTGTTCCTCCGATTTAATATTCAGCTTGGTTTATGTTCAGAATTAATTCCACAGACTCGATTGGAAAGCTAACGAATTAGATAATGTATGTTTACGTTAGATAACATCATTAGAAACTTGTTATTCCTATTACCTAATGTAAATAAAATAAATAAATATTTTTATTTTAATAACCTGAAATTTTTTGTTAGTTACTCAACAGTTTTCATAAATTTTCACGATTGCTGAAAAATTAAGGTTCCTACGAATTTGTTCTTAGCTTCAACAGTAAACATTCTGCGTTCAAACAAAATTATAGTAAATAATAATAAAATAGTGAGTGAGTGGCAGGGGAAAATGGAAGAGAATGACATATTGCGCCGACCCCAAGTAAAATTGGGAACAGGGCAGGAGAAAGAAAGAATAAAATAATAGTAGATAAAGCTATTTAACCAGCTTTGCCATATTTTAAATTTATTCAGTAGTTATGTAGCTGAAAATGAAAATTCCTGTGATTTTTTATAGCTTGAAATCCTATGTGATAACATTGTTCTAGAGATTTCTTTATTTATAGATCTCTGAGTACTTAATATTATTAGGTATCCCTTTTTCCCTAATAGGCCAGTGAGCAGGTACTGAGCAAATACAAGACATTTACTCACAACGCGATTACGACATCCGTGAGTTCTGATAACACTGATAGTAGGGCGCAACGACCCGGATTTGTATAAGAAATAATATATTTATATGCGCACTAGCAATTCGTCTCGAATCTCTCGAAAATACCTAGTTGGATCACAAGTCTTCATATTTTGAAAAACTTATGTAGGTACGTATTTTCTTATATATTCATAATTTTCCCGAAAGAATTTCCCCTTACCCTAACGATTTTGAACACATCAAATTATTTCCAGTGTTGAAGTTTCGATTAAATAAAGATTAAAGATACGTTAACAATAGAAAACCATAAAAATAAAGATATCACCACTGTAACATATCAAAAAAAAAATAAGAATAAAAATGCACGCACACCAAATAGGTTGATTAACAGCCTAGCTCGCCTTATCTTTAAAAACGATTTTGTTCTATGATTCTGCGACTGTTACCTAGCCGATAAACTAGTGTTACTCATATTATAGGTATTTATTTGTTATCAGAACACACTGTTTTTCTAAGAGACTAATTAAACGGTCTAGACATTAATAGCACACTTAATTAGCACTCAAGGACTTGAATTACTTTATATCATAGACACGCTTTACCATAAAGCGTGATAGAGATTGCTAGGGTTAAATCAAGAAGGTTAGTTCCGGCTAGTACTAGCACACATAGATAATAACTAATAATATTTTATTAAATGACTCATTAAAATGTGTATAATAATCTGAGAAAACTTCAACAGTAAATAAACAACGCATAGTGCTATTTTGAATTTTTGAATATATGTATGTTCACAAGGGCTCAATTTGCATACAAATCACAATCGATATGAAAAGTCAAACAGGTTCTTTCAAAGACGTAAAACATATTTTAGAGGTAGGTATTACTTATTTGGGGCCACACCACACTAACTCAGAAACTACACTTCACAATCAAGTTTCAGTCAAGTAATAATTGATTACCGATATAATGAACAAATGCGTGGCCAACAAGATTACCTTACGTTAGATTTGGGATACTTTGTGAGTAGCACTTACATTTTTCACATGAAAAAATATTGAATCCTGAAGATGAAAAATAAAGAAACCCTGAATCTTGGTCGATTTATTTTAATTTAGTCGCTACGTTAACTTGGTGCCGATTCTCTACTACACTACAAGAGAGTTTACAAGCTGTGAAGAGCCCGAACAATATCCAAGCAATAGAATTTAATAAGGAAAATCAAGAATTAAATAATTACTGGTGTTTATTTTGTTTTTAGTCTCAGAAACACGTCAACGGCCTTTGTTTGTTAGCATTTACGTCATCACGATTACAAGCATGTTTGAACGAATAGAGTAGACAATTAACGTAGATCTATGAAGATATAGAAGGTACATGACAGCTTCAAACCAGTTAATCTGAAGAAATATTGAATTAACTATTTGCTCGGCTAATAGATCTAGTCTTCCACAGTAACATTATGAAAGGTAAGATTTGATATTTGTTGTTTGTTTGACATGAATAGGATCCGAAGCATCGCTAAGCTTCGAATCCTATTCAGGTTTGAAAAATGATTTCACTCTTAGGCTACATTACCCCGGTGAACATAAGGGTAACACAACACCAAGTTCGGGAGCGGGAAGAAGTTCCCCCGGGATGCGGGCTTCGTCGGCAGGCCCGCCGTAAGCGGGCGTGCAGCGCGTGCACAGCACGCGGGCGGCACGTCCTAGGGGGCGGCAAATCTAGCGAGTTATCACGTAATATTTAAAAAATACAATATCTTTTTACTAATGATTTGATTTCAATATTTCCGAACACAGCAATAGCGCTAAGAATATTACTTATACTGCCGGTTTCAGTTAGGTACATCTGTTGAAAGGACATTTTCAAAATCAAAGATTCTTAAAAACGATTTAAGATCAACCAGTGGCGTAGCGTGGGGCAAATGCTATTTAGGGGGCGGCAAAATTAAACCAATAAAATTTCGGAAAAAGCCGCCCTAGTTTTGGTCGTCTCCTATCAATTTTGACTGTTTCACCCTTTGCATCCCCAAAAAAATTCGCGCTCGCTGCGCTCGCGGCTCCATGTCAGATATCGCATTTTATCTTTGTTTAATTGTTGAGGCATTCAATTCCGAATAAACATTTTTCGCGCACGTCCGTTATGGCTTTTTATGATATGTTCACTTCATGAAAACTCTAAGGAAAAAATCGCGCTCGCTTCGCTCGCGGCTTTTGCACTTCACTTCTGTGCATATCTTACTTTTTGACTTTGCTTTGTTAATTTACAGTGATTTTTATTTGTTTTGTGTCCTTTAAAAATAAAAACTTCGCGCTCGCTCCGCTCGCGCTTCCTTACATATAGCATGTGTCTTATAATTTTTCAACGGGAAACCAACCAAATAACGTATTTTACTGACTTTAAACATTGTTATAGATATTTAAGTGCGTTAGTTTAAGTTAATCACAATCTTTCAATACATAGAGGTCACTTGGGTAATGATTGCACTGCATTGATGCCCTAAGCAATTGCTTAGTTTGCTTATGGGCTAACCCAGGACTGCTTAGGGCTTAGGTTACTCTGAACATTTCAAGTAAATAAAAAGTTATGTGTAATGTATGTTATGTATTGCAATAGTTATTTATCCAAAAGTAGGTGGGTTTTCTGCAATCAGAGCGGTGCATGTACATATTTTTTTCTGTTGGACAAGTAAGATGGATATGAATGAGCGGGGGGTCCGGACCCCCTGGATCCGCCCCCCCCCCCCTTATATATTTTTTGACAAAACGTATGTAGTCGTAGGGCGGCATAGTCAGTTTTGCACGCGGGCAAACAAACAGCTAGCGGCGGGCCTGTTCGTCGGGAAAACAGCTATTCCTAATATTCTTAGTGCAAAACATACATTTTCTCATAACAGGTGCTGTTATTGATTAGATACTCTTAAGAGGAATGTGATAACTAGCAATCTCTCCACTTTAACATCTAAATATTACTTATATCAACAGGAAAGTGTTCAGTATTCTCAAATCATTATCAAAAAACACAGGTCTTTTTATCTAAGCACCTGCCGTAACCAGATGGGCAAGTCGATGTAACAACGACAATAAAAGCAGGATTAAGGTGTCATTTAGATAAGCACCTAGTAGCTAAGTATATCATGCAATTGTAGCTAGGTATTGAAACCAGTCAATTTATTTTCTCTGTAGGTCTTTGTGCTGTCTCTGGTTTGTGAATGAGTTCTTCGATTAGTGTTGTCAAACTCAAACTCTAAAACGTTTATTCAAATTAGGCTGATAAATCAGCACTTTTCGAACGTCAAAAACAAAAGACGGCCCCCAAAACGCCAACCCTTCACCACTTCCTATGAGTTCTTTTATGAAGAAGTGGCGCACCAAACTCTCCAGCCACTTCTACGTGAAATAAATTGACCAACTGTTTATGAATTTATATCTCTAAATAAGTATCCACCAGAATCAGTCACAATGGTGCACTTTAGGTAATTTTAAAGTAAGCAAAAACGGTTGTTAGTTAACGTCACATTTCAGAAAAGTGAAGCCTTTATATTCGTAATATTTTGGATGACAACACCAAGCAATGAGAAACAGTAGATAATGCAACATTATCTCAGTATTGTACATCGTTTGAACCATTGTTTGTTGTATCATTTATGAGATATCATAATCATATCTGTTGTAGGTAAGTATTTACTTATGACACTTGGGGGCGCCGCTCCCTAAGCTAAGTATGTATGCAGAAATTACAGTATTTTATTATAGCTGAAGTATCTTCAAGGCCAGTCTTTGTTAAAAGTGAAGAGTCCCACTTAGTTGAAGGGTGTTTAATATTAGTTTAACACTTTATTATAAAAAAATGAAAATATTGACGCGAAGGGGGATTACATATAACAAAAAACAAAAGTGAAACATACCACTACAACTTCTTGACAATTACAATTATAAAATGGTTTTCTTCTAAAGACAACCACGAGAAGGGCTAAAAACTTATTGGCTTGTCTATCTCACCGCGATTACTAAATTACCTCAACTTAATTAGAGTCATTTGGAATATAAAGTGAATAAACAAATATTTGGTAAACAATCTTGCCAGCCATAACAAAAATAAACGTGGATACAACTATCTATACATATAATAAATCTGTAAAAAAACTGTGTCTGTACATTGAATATATTTAAAAAATAATAATTGGGTGGGGTTTAGAAACAGTAATTGAGCACAAATCCAAAAAAAAAATTCTGTCTGTTTGTCTGTATGTCTGTATGTCTGTATGTCTGTATGTCTGTTTGTTTGTACACGCTAATCTTCGGAACTACTGAACGGATTTCAATGATTTTTTTCTTTGTTGTATCAGTATTAAGCCTGGTCAACATATAGGCTATAATATATCTTCGAAACTTGAAGACCTGATGCAGAACTCCAACAGACCAACAAAACTATAAGAGATATAAAAATGGTGCCATGGCAAAAATTGTTTCATGTGATGAGCATTTTTAGTTGAGATAATAAATTTGAAGATCTGGAACACCTGATGTGGAACCCCAAGAGCCAGCTTCTCTGTACCATATACAGGTATGGCGTTTTAGCAAAAGTTGTTCAATTTGATAAGCACTTTCTATTGACTTACACAAATTGAAGATCTAAAACACCTGATGTGGAACTCCAGGTGCCCAGCTAGACTATAGCATATAGAGGTATGACGTTTTAGCAAAAGTTGTTCAATCTGATAAGCACTCTCTGTTGACTTATACAAATTGAAGGTGTAAAACACCTGATGTGGAACTCCAGGAGTCCAGCTAGACTATAGCATATGAAGATATGACGTTTTAGCAAAAGTGGTTCAATCTGATAAGCACTCTCTATTGATGTATAAACATCGAAGATCTGGAACACCTGATATGAAACTTCAAGAGCAATACTACACTTGAAATGTATAGAAATGAATGTTATGAAATAGGTATGGTGAATCCTATCCTAAAATAATGGACACGTATTTTTCTTTTCTCTCTCTCTCACAAACAAATAATAACGAAGATACAACAACGCTTCGTTAAGTCACTGCTTAGTACAAATTTTACATACTTAGACGTGGCGTCACGAGCCCTCACTCTCCGACTTTGTTGCGTTATATCTCATTATTATTTTGTATGTCTCTTCCAGACCTCGGGACTACAGAGTTCCGAATTTTGGGAGGCAAACGTGGGGCCGAAGCCAACACGCTGAAGCCCTTTTGAGACAACTTTAATGAAATGGTGACACAATACCGTCGATTATCCCTTTATACACTATAGAAATGAACCCAAGGACATTCACCGGTGGACGTCGTTAAAAAAAGACAATCCCCGGTTCTGTGCTAAACTATTGCTAACTATTGAGGGAAACTACTTGGGCTATTTGTGATGGGATGTTAGTGGATGTCAATGGTACATGTAAAAATGGCAGGTGGAGACTCGCCACCTCACTTACTGGGCCCCCGGGAACCTGAAGCGTGAGGATACCTCGGCGGACTTTAAACACAGATTACGCGCTCCCTGTGCTTACCATGAGGCACCTACCCTCCGAGCAGGGCTACTAATCCTGCTCTAGCGACTCCACTCTGGACGGCCAAGCCAAGCCAGAGGCGTGAGACCTACCCCCGTCATGGTTCACTCCGACCGGCCGGAGATGGGGGATACTCTCCCTGGAGAACTCAGCATATAGTATAGCCCCGTGGGGTTGCTACTCCCCGTCATCAGCCTCAGATGTCCTGCGGTGCCTATATCTCATTATTATTGTCGTTATTATCTCAAGAGCCTTTGTCCCAATTATGTTATGGTCGACTTCCAGTCACGATGCAACTGAGTACCAGTGTTTTACAAGGAGCGACTGCCTATCTGACCTCCACAACCTGGTTACCCGCTCAACCCAACATACCTTGGTAAGACTTACTGGCTTCTGACTACCCATAACGACTGCCAAGAATGTTCAATGACAGCCGGAACCTACAGTTTAACATCCCCTCCAAATAACGGTTATTGGTATCCAAAATATACGTAGAAAGTACATACGAACTTAGAAAAGTTGCATTGGCAGGCACTTGCCAGACCTGGAATCAAAGACGCACGCTCATACTTGAGAGATTGGTTCTCTACCCACTAAACCACCACGACTTCCACTAAGTCACCACGACTTTATCATCTATTTAATGTTTTTTTACGTAATAATACGTGTAACATTTTTGCCACATAACTTAAATGCAGACTTATTAGAATCACTACTTTTATCCCTATGATCACGCCTATTGCGTTCAGTTCTCAGCGTTTTGTTTAGTCCAATTTAATTAAATATATGGAACGTTTCTAATGTTTATCCGTATTCCGTTGTTTTCAAGTCAACGGGCCCTTAAAATTCAATATCAGACGGTTCAGATCTTTGATTTTGCTGACCCCGTAGTCGCTGGCATAAGGGACAGGATCCGCGTACGAAGTCGCGGGCAGAAGCTAGTTAAGAATAATGACGCGACCGTGTTATTTCATAATGTTAACGTAAAAAATCTTGAGGAAATATAGGTTTTTGTGTCGGACGACGTTATTGTGTCTCATGATAAAAATATAACTAATTAGCTTTACAAATCATTTTATCGATGTTAGAGTAAACAGATTTGTTGAATGGACGCAGAAAACGCGCTAAGTTTTATTTTTTTACAGTTTTTCTAAAGAAAGTGGAAGAAGAGATTCTGCTGTCACAAACTTTTTCCAAAACTATGTTTACCTGTAGATAATACGAAAAGAGGTAAACAGTTTGATTTATTCATTTGTTCAGGGGGATCAGTCGGAAATTACAGGTAGGTACATGTACCGCTGTTATCAGACCTATCATATATTTTTTAAACATTATTTTCTGATAAAAAGATTCAAGTAATCTAGATTTATAAGCCCGCAGATGTACGCAATATTCTACTATCTAAACAGATAACTTTGGTATCATCTAATATCTTTCAACTTAAAAATGTATTAATCTTCTTGTTTTGATAAACGCGGATAAAAAGAGGGAACGTCTTGCTTCTGTGAGTCGTTATTAATGGTTTTTGTCATTATTGCTTAATATTATTTATTTCATAATGTTTAACAGTGTTTCGCGTCGTTCTGATGAACTAATTAACACGCTTCTTCCTCCAATTTATAAAATTAGTTAACGTCATAAGTCTGAGTGCATTTTAACCACACCTATGTATGTACATTTTTCGCGACATCATACGAACAAAATCGGCTTACGTTTTAGAGCAGGGTAAAAAATCACTTTCAATTTGTTGAATCATCCACATAATAAATCGAGGTCTATATAAATATTGTTGTTTATTCGATGGCATAGTTTTACAAGCTACCGATTACATGGGTCACTATGATAAACGAGGAAGTAAGCAGTAAAGATTAGGGCCCTTAGTTCAGTGTGGTGTCGCCCAACAATTGTCCCTGACCTGTATAAACTCCCGAACTAAATGACGATGGGACAGATTACGAACAATACTTCAGGAAGAATAATAGATACAAATACTGGCAATGTTTTAACGGATTTTGAAAATGGAATAGATTATTCGTAGGCTGGAATAAATAGGTTTGAATTTAAAAATACAATGTTCGAGATAGGAATTGTGTTGGTAGACTATAGGAGTAAAAGGAGTATGCAACCTCCCTATCTTGAATCTTCATCACATTATTGGCACAAAGGCTAGAGGGCCATGCCATTAAAAATTAAAAAAAAAAATCATCACATTATCTATGGGTGTGTTTCAGTAAAATAGATTACAGGATAACGATAATAAATGAAGACGATTAACACGCAAAAGTTAATTGTCATTCTGAGTCTGACAATCTATATACATATAATAAATCTGTAAAAAAACTGTGTCTGTACATTGAATATATTAAAAAAATAAAAATTGGGTGGAGTTTAGAAACAGTAATGGAGCACAAATCCAAAAAAAAAATTATGTCTGTATGTCTGTATGTCTGTTTGTTTGTACACGCTAATCTTCGGAACTACTGGACGGATTTCAATGATTTTTTGTTTGTTGTATCGCTATAAAGTCTGGGCAACATATAGGCTATAATTTATCTTCGAAACTTGAAGACCTGATGCAGAACTGCAACAGACCAACAAAACGATAAGAGATACAAAAATGGTGCCATGGCAAAAATTGTTCCACGTGATGAGCATTTTCTGCTGAGATAATAAATTTGAAGATCTGGAACACCTTATGTGAAACCCCAAGAGCCCAGCTACTCTCTACCATATAAAGGTACGACGTTTGAGCAAAAGTTGTTCAATCTGATAAGCACTTTCTATTGAATTATAAAAATTGAAGATCTAAAACACCTGATGTGGAACTCCAGGAGCCCAGCTAGACTATAGCATATAAAGGTATGACGTCTTAGCAAAAGTTGTTCAATCTGATAAGCACTCTCTAATGACTTATAAAAATTGAAGATCTAAAACACCTGATGTGGAACTCCAGGAGCCCAGGTAGACAATAGCATATAATGGTATGACGTTTTAGCAAAAAGCGTTCAATCTGATAAGCACACTCTATTGACGTATAAAAATCGAAGATCTGGAACATCTGATGTAGAACTTCAAGAGCCCTACTACACTTGAAATGTATAGAAATGAATGTTACAAAATAGGTATGGTGAATCAAAAAAGTAATTAGTCCGTCTTTTAGATAACCCTAAAAAATGGACGCGTATTTTTTTTTTCTCTCTCTCACAAACAAATAATAACGAAGATATAACACGCTTGAATTTTGTGTTAAGTCACTGCTTAGTATTTACATACCTAGACGTGGCGTCACGAGCATCCACTCTCGGACTTTGGTGCGTTATATCTCATTATTATTTTTGTATGTCTCTTCCAGACCTCGGGACTACAGCGTCCCGAATTTTTGGGGGGGAAACGTGGGGCCGAAGCCAACATGCTGAAGCCCTTTTGAGACAACTTTAATGAAATGGTACACAAAACCGACGATTATCCCTTTATACACTATAGAAATGAACCCAAGGACAATCCCCGTGGACGTCGTTAAAAAAAAAAGATAATCCCCGGTTCTGTACTAAACTATTGTTAACTACTTGGGCTATTGTGATGGGATGTTAGTGGATTAGGACATAGGGAACTATGACATATCCCGGTGACAATGTATTAGATACATGTAAAAATGGCAGGTGGAGACTCGCCACCTCACTTACTGGCCCCCCGGAAATCAGTCGGAGTCAGAGCGGCTGAAGAGCGAGGATACCTCGACGGAATTTAAACGCAGATCACGCGCTCCCTGTGGGTCCAGCCTCACCGGCCCAGTCGCCACTTACCACGAGGCACCTGCCCTCCGAGAAGGGCTACTAACCCTGCTCTAGCGACTCCACTCTGGATGGCCAATGAAGGCAAGGCAATTTATAAAATTAGTTAACGTCATAAGTCTGAGTGCATTTTAACCACACCTATGTATGTACATTTTTCGCGACATCATACGAACAAAATCGGCTTACGTTTTAGAGCAGGGTAAAAAATCACTTTCAATTTGTTGAATCATCCACATAATAAATCGAGGTCTATATAAATATTGTTGTTTATTCGATGGCATAGTTTTACAAGCTACCGATTACATGGGTCACTATGATAAACGAGGAAGTAAGCAGTAAAGATTAGGGCCCTTAGTTCAGTGTGGTGTCGCCCAACAATTGTCCCTGACCTGTATAAACTCCCGAACTAAATGACGATGGGACAGATTACGAACAATACTTCAGGAAGAATAATAGATACAAATACTGGCAATGTTTTAACGGATTTTGAAAATGGAATAGATTATTCGTAGGCTGGAATAAATAGGTTTGAATTTAAAAATACAATGTTCGAGATAGGAATTGTGTTGGTAGACTATAGGAGTAAAAGGAGTATGCAACCTCCCTATCTTGAATCTTCATCACATTATTGGCACAAAGGCTAGAGGGCCATGCCATTAAAAATTAAAAAAAAAAATCATCACATTATCTATGGGTGTGTTTCAGTAAAATAGATTACAGGATAACGATAATAAATGAAGACGATTAACACGCAAAAGTTAATTGTCATTCTGAGTCTGACAATCTATATACATATAATAAATCTGTAAAAAAACTGTGTCTGTACATTGAATATATTAAAAAATAAAAATTGGGTGGAGTTTAGAAACAGTAATGGAGCACAAATCCAAAAAAAAAATTATGTCTGTATGTCTGTATGTCTGTTTGTTTGTACACGCTAATCTTCGGAACTACTGGACGGATTTCAATGATTTTTTGTTTGTTGTATCGCTATAAAGTCTGGGCAACATATAGGCTATAATTTATCTTCGAAACTTGAAGACCTGATGCAGAACTGCAACAGACCAACAAAACGATAAGAGATACAAAAATGGTGCCATGGCAAAAATTGTTCCACGTGATGAGCATTTTCTGCTGAGATAATAAATTTGAAGATCTGGAACACCTTATGTGAAACCCCAAGAGCCCAGCTACTCTCTACCATATAAAGGTACGACGTTTGAGCAAAAGTTGTTCAATCTGATAAGCACTTTCTATTGAATTATAAAAATTGAAGATCTAAAACACCTGATGTGGAACTCCAGGAGCCCAGCTAGACTATAGCATATAAAGGTATGACGTCTTAGCAAAAGTTGTTCAATCTGATAAGCACTCTCTAATGACTTATAAAAATTGAAGATCTAAAACACCTGATGTGGAACTCCAGGAGCCCAGGTAGACAATAGCATATAATGGTATGACGTTTTAGCAAAAAGCGTTCAATCTGATAAGCACACTCTATTGACGTATAAAAATCGAAGATCTGGAACATCTGATGTAGAACTTCAAGAGCCCTACTACACTTGAAATGTATAGAAATGAATGTTACAAAATAGGTATGGTGAATCAAAAAAGTAATTAGTCCGTCTTTTAGATAACCCTAAAAAATGGACGCGTATTTTTTTTTTCTCTCTCTCACAAACAAATAATAACGAAGATATAACACGCTTGAATTTTGTGTTAAGTCACTGCTTAGTATTTACATACCTAGACGTGGCGTCACGAGCATCCACTCTCGGACTTTGGTGCGTTATATCTCATTATTATTTTGTATGTCTCTTCCAGACCTCGGGACTACAGCGTCCCGAATTTTTGGGGGGGAAACGTGGGGCCGAAGCCAACATGCTGAAGCCCTTTTGAGACAACTTTAATGAAATGGTACACAAAACCGACGATTATCCCTTTATACACTATAGAAATGAACCCAAGGACAATCCCCGGTGGACGTCGTTAAAAAAAAAAGATAATCCCCGGTTCTGTACTAAACTATTGTTAACTACTTGGGCTATTGTGATGGGATGTTAGTGGATTAGGACATAGGGAACTATGACATCTCCCGGTGACAATGTATTAGATACATGTAAAAATGGCAGGTGGAGACTCGCCACCTCACTTACTGGCCCCCCGGAAATCAGTCGGAGTCAGAGCGGCTGAAGAGCGAGGATACCTCGACGGAATTTAAACGCAGATCACGCGCTCCCTGTGGGTCCAGCATCACCGGCCCAGTCGCCACTTACCACGAGGCACCTGCCCTCCGAGAAGGGCTACTAACCCTGCTCTAGCGACTCCACTCTGGATGGCCAATGAAGGCAAGGCAGAGGCGTGAGCCCTACCCCCGTCATGGTTCACTCCGGCCGGCCGGAGACGGGGGACAGTATACTCTCCCTGGAGCACTGGGTATATATGTATAGCCCCGCGGGGTCGCTACTCCCCGTCATCAGCCTCAGATGTCCTGCGGAGCTTATATCCCATTATTATTGTCGTTATTATCTCAAGAGCCTTTGTCCCAATTATGTTAGGGTCGGCGTCCAGTCACGATGCAACTGAGTACCAGTGTTTTACAAGGAGCGACTGCCTATCTGACCTCCACAACTCGGTTACCCGCGCAACCCAACACCCCTTGGTAAAACTGGTCAGACTTACTGGCTTCCGACTACCCATAACAGCCAAGAATGTTCAATGACAGCCGGAACCTACAGTTTAACGTCCCCTCCAAATAACCGTCATTGGTATCCGAAATATACATAGAAAGTACATACGAACTTAAAAAAGTTGCATTGGCTTGCCAGACCTGGAATCAAAGTCACACGCTCACACTGGAGAGATTGCTTCAGTTCTTAGCGCTTCAGTTCTCAGCGTTTAGTTTAGTCTTCTGTGCTTTTGTCGTTGACGTACAAAAATTAAATATATGGAACGTTTCTAATAGTTATGCGTATTCCGTTGTTTTCCCGTCAACGGTCTTTGAAGGGGGATCTTTGATTTTGCTGACCCCGTAGTCGCTGGCATAAGGGACAGGATCCGCGTACGAAGTCGCGGGCAGAAGCTAGTAATTATTATTTACGTACCTACGTAACATTACACAATTTCAAATGTAAAAAAAAACACAATGAAAGATTCTCGTAATGAATTCATATTCATGTCGAACTTGAATACTTAATTATTTATATGAACTTGGTAGGACGCAAATACATCTTTACTGTAAATAATGGTAATTTTTCGTCCATAAAAACGAGTGGCTAGTAATAAAAAAAATATCTTTCACAGGGTTATAACTGAAAGCAAACCAAATAAATAGTTGTGAAATGATCTTCTAGTTGCTTGAAAGACTTAAACGTATTATAGTTAAAACTCTTAAAAATAAGAATTTGAAAGTATTAAGAAACGGGTACTTTTGATGAAAAATCATAAACCACGAAGGATCGTAGCTAAAAAAAAGTATAGGCAAACTTACAGGCAGCTAATTTGCCTTGCAAATCATACAACTGTGTATTTGGTCAAATAATTAAAATCGAAACACGTTCCTACCTAACTGGCCACTCCATACCTCCTACCGTCGTACAAAATATGTTGTTCGACTACTTTCTTATATGAATATCAGACGTCTGTGTTTTTGAATGAAATTGTTATGGTCAATCAATTTTTTATTCGAAATTGGGGGAAACCAAAGAGAACAGGCTTTTGTTATTGCTGTTTTTGTTCATGGCTATATTGGATGGAAACCCCAGTCGATGTAATTATAGACTGGAATATTTAGATAGATCAGTTAATATCAGATGGATTGTAATTCCCATCTCCGTCACGATATAAGTTTATTTTTTTGTATTAAATATATTCCCAGATTGCCGTAACTAGGTATGTTTTATTTATTTAACCATTTATGTACACAGAGAGAATATAAAAGAAGTAGAGATAGCATAAAATAGTACAAAGGTACTGCTTATTTCTTACGAAATCTCTTCCAGCAGACCCGTAGTAGGAGAGTTAGAAATAGAGTAGTTTATATGTTTTATACATAAAGTAAATAACCACGTTTTATAGCACAGTTTGTTCTATAAAACGGTATTTTATATGATAATTTTAAGGTTCAAAATCATGTAATAGTTTCACCCAGGGTTGCTGTATTCTTCAGGATTTCTAGGTCAACCATGTAACAAGTTTGCGTATCAACTCTTGCAGTACATACGAATGCAAGTAAATAAATCTTGGCCTGTTTATATTAGCTTCAACTAGTGCCTATTAACCTTGGTGTGCTGCGTGTCATATCACGGAAAATGTAGTTGCGATGTCTCCTATAGGTACTTAAGAACGCATCGAGTTTCGAAGATCTATAAATCAGCTGCACTCTATCATTATTTGAAACATGAAACTTCTTTCAAAATGAGTGATTATCTATTATCCAAGAGCTAGGTGCTAGTCCACAGACACATTTCATTCAAACTGAGAAAACTCACGCTCGACCAGCCCCTTGTGGAAACGAGAGTACTAGACTAACAAGATAGATATTGTTTTTTTTTTTAACAAACTATAGTTGATAGTGTCTTCTTACAAGATAGATATTGTTTTTTTTTTTAACAAACTATAGTTGATAGTGTCTTCTTAGCAGCTCCTATGCAAAATGTTTCCAACATCTAGTGAACAAAATCAATGAGGTCAATAGACCCATAATCAGATGTCGTCCGGAATTAATTTGAATACATATTTGTACTTATTTAAAACAGAAATCAACACTTTGATGTCAGACGAGCAAACGTAGGAATGAAAGAAGGAACTGTGCAGGTTTTGTTCATTATATCATGAAAATCATTATAATTATGAAAGTAACACTATCAAGTATCTGGACTTTTCGCTTTTATTTATGTATGTATTATTTAATTGGTACAGACGATAGGGTTAACTAACATTTCATCACAAACAATTACTTTTATTTATCACTAGCACTTCGAAGAACGCAGTGATTGTCGCAATCATTGTCAGTGTTGAAGAAAACAATAATTACAATCAAATTATCCTCTATGTTACAATAATTGACGTAATAGAAATAATGCATGTGGCCATTGTTTCGCATGTGCATAATTACCCCATGCAGAGGGCACTGCAAGTTCAAGGAGTTGCACTACACTTGCCCTTCTCTACTTAATGCTCCATCTCAAGGTCCCCGCTGTTGACTACTTAAAGCGAAATTATGTTTATTAATAATAATAATAATAAGCCCCGCAGGGCATCTGAGGCGGATGACGGGGAGTAGCGACCCCGCGGGGCTATATATCCGAGTGCTCCAGGGAGAGTATACTGTCCCCCACCTCCGGCTTGCCGGAGTGAAGCATGACGGGGGATAGGTCTCCCGCCTCTTGGCTTGCCTTCATCGGCCGGTCAGAGTGGAGTCGCTAGAGCAAGGTTAGTCCTGCTCGGAGGGTAGGTGCCTCGTGGTAAGTGGCGAGTGGGCCGGTGATGCTGGACCCACAGGGAGCGCGTGATCTGCGTTTAAAGTCCGCCGAGGTATCCTCACCCTTCTCAGCCGCTCATGTCCCTGTTGCCCTCTTGTTGCTTTTCAGTGACTGATTCCCGGGGGCCCAGTAAGTGAGTTGGCGAGTCTCCACCTGCCATTTTAACATGTATTTAATACATTGTCATCGGCAGGTGCCATAGTTCCCGTAGTTTCCCCATTCCTAGTCCATTAGCATCCCATCACAATAGCCTAAGTAGTTTTCATCCATAGTTAGCAATAGTTTAGCACAGAACCGGGGATTGTCCTTGGGTACATTTCTATAGTGTATACAGGGATAATCGTCGGTTTTGTGTGTTACCATTTCATTAAAGTTGTCTCAAAAGGGCTTCAGCGTGTTGGCTTCGGCCCCACGTTCGCCTTCCAAAAATCCGGGACTCTGTAGTCCCGAGGTCAGAAAGAGACATACAAATAATAATAATAATAAGCCCCGCAGGGCATCTGAGGCGGATGACGGGGAGTAGCGACCCCGCGGGGCTATATATCCGAGTGCTCCAGGGAGAGTATACTGTCCCCCATCTCCGGCCTGCCGGAGTGAAGCATGACGGGGGATAGGTCTCCCGCCTCTTGGCTTGCCTTCATCGGCCGGTCAGAGTGGAGTCGCTAGAGCAGGGTTAACAGCCCACTCGGAGGGTAGGTGCCTCGTGGTAAGTGGCGAGTGGGCCGGTGATGCTGGACCCACAGGGAGCGCGTGATCTGCGTTTAAAGTCCGCCGAGGTATCCTCACCCTTCAGCCGCTCATGTACCTGTTGCCCCCTTGTTGCGATTTAGCGACTGATTCCCGGGGGCCCAGTAAGTGAGTTGGCGAGTCTCCACCTGCCATTTTTACGTGTATTTATTACATTGTTATCGGCAGGTGCCATAGTTCCCGTAGTTTCCCCATTCCTAGTCCACTAGCATCCCATCACAATAGCCCAAGTAGTTTTCATCCATAGTTAGCAATAGTTTAGCACAGAACCGGGGATTGTCCTTGGGTACATTTCTATAGTGTATACAGGGATAATCGTCGGTTTTGTGTCACCATTTCATTAAAGTTGTCTCAAAAGGGCTTCAGCGTGTTGGCTTCGGCCCCACGTTCGCCTCCCAAAAATCCGGGACTCTATAGTCCCGAGGTCTGGTAGAGACATACAAGATAATAATAATAAATCGTTTATTTGCTTGAATAAGGTACATAAAAGGTCTTTACAGTAACAATACAATCTCTTATTCTGCCGCTTATTGCGGCGTGCAAATTTTCTTAAAACTATTTAATTTACTATATTTACATAAGAAATGAATTATTTTTCACATAGACAATACTTTATACTTATTTCAATATTTTTATTTATATTTTAGCACATAAACACAGCTAATGTTGAAACAAATCGATTTACATCGGAGATTACGAATTGTTTGTTGCTAAATTACATATTAAGTAAGTACCTATTATTGTTTGTTGATAAGCGGTTAAATGCAGTTAAAATATTATAATATCTGAGCGACTTATTTTATTACTAATCTATCTGCTGCGCCATAAATTCTTTTGATATTATTTCAGGCCACCTGCTGATTGTGTAACCCGCTATGTCATGGAAATCTAACCTATTGTAAGTTAACCATGAAAACGGGTAATGTTAAGCCTTCGGGATATAGTGTGCATTGAATTTGAAACCAGAGTTAAACTAAGCAGTTTACCACAGATTTACTTTTTATTCCTTCGCCTACTTTATTAGATAGGCACACTTTTTCTTCCTTCGCCTACTTTATTAGATAGGCACACTTTTTCTTCCTTCGCCTACTTTTTTAGATAGGCACACTTTTATAAACATGAACTATAACTTAATGAAAACTGCAGAAAAATGTGGGTTTTTCATAAAAAGCACTGTTCCTACCAACTTATACAAGTATATATTTATATACCCGTAACTGATATAGGATTGTTTCTTAGAATGCATTCTGAAGATTACGGATATTTCATCAACATTTTAGTATCATAAATGTTTACTGCGGAATTGTCTATGGTCCTTACAACAGTTGGCTGATTACGGTCAATTTATGACTTTTCATTTTTTTTTGTTATCTAAATGACGGTCATTTGTTGGCGTTACACAATTTTTTAATCTTGTACCTATACCTACTTATAACTGATAAATATTTTTACAGGCTACATATTAAGCAAGGGCTCGTTTCCTAACTAGGATCGGTCTTTTGGCGGAAAGGTTTATAAATATTAGGTATACAACAATCACTAGCCATTATTTGGCTCTTGTTTGCTTTTCGAAAATACGACCATCTATGATAACAATCGTAGCTCTTTGCGAGTGTTATCCGCGTTAATCGCTCATTACTTAATCCACTCGGTAGGTAGTATAAGTGCGTATAATGTCCATAAGACCTTGAGACTTTGTTTCTATGCAGATTGACTGATTTGATTAGAAAATTGTGACTTCTCCACGCTAATCATTTACAACACTATTCTTGTGCTAAAATAACGTGCTTATGACATCTTTTTAGGACAAAATTGTGTGTTTGGCCAGTTAACACATCCATACGTGTATATCGTAAACTCACCGAGTATTTGCAGAAAGCTGTCCTCCAGCCTCATCGTGGAGGAGAGAAGGTAGTCCGTCCCCTCCAGCTCGCTCGGTGCCAACACGTCGCTCCTCATTTTCACCTTATTACCACTGCACAGAGTTCAAATTACCACACCGAGTTCCTAGAAAGGAGCCATAATTTGTTTAGGTATATCCTATGAATTATTTCCTTGGCGGAACACTTGACACTGTATCTTCGTTCACACGCGTTAGATTGTTGCGTAACTAATATTTTGTTTCACGTTTATTTTTTTATGAGATGCACAGCAAAAACACTATAGTACGGAATGGGTAGATGAAGTAGCTTGGGTCACACTAAGTTGAGATAATGAAGTTTGCAGTCAGTTCAGTTTGACGTGTGCGGTAATTGTGCGGCTTGTGGGTAAACGGAGTAAACAAGTTTACGGAGCCGGTTGGGTAGTGTTTCACGTGTGTGTACTATTTGGTGCGATAAGGCAGATAGTGTCGGCGCGGCGAGTGCGCTGGGTGTGCGGAGAGTGTCGCGGCCGCCGCAGTACTCGCGCTCGCCACGCGCCGCCATCAGCTGATCCAATACACCACTATAAATAATACTTGTATGCAGTTGAACGCGCCCCTGCCATGTGCCCACCAGCGAATCTTAAAATGATTAGTGCCTTTAACACCACACTGTTAAATGTTTATCAGATCTAACGATAACAAATGCTAACTATTGACGGGTGGTAGATTAGAACAAAATTTAGATAATGTCTATCCGATAATCCTACAAAAAGTTTGAGTCGGCGCTTTAGATTACACTTTTTGAAGGTACTCAATATATAATATCTGTGGGTACAGTCTCCAAAAAAGGTTCTTTATGCAATGTGGTAGCTGTTTGAGATTTTCTCATTTTATTATTAGTTTTGGTTATGAGTGTTTTTAAAACGATAGGAGCAAGCGACATTTCATGAAATGTTTGAGCAGTTCATGCTAAGTTTAAGCACTACGACGCGATTTTTTTTCCAGCTATTGTATTTTTAACGAATAAGAATTATTTTAATAATTGAATATTGTTAGGACTTTTTTAGTTACTCTCATGAGAAAATTCTCACACACCTTACTAAAAAATTACAAAGGACTGAAAAACTTAAGTCTGGGGTCGCTAGTTAGGAAGGCTTAAATATTTTTAAATAGCAGGCACAACCCTTAAATTGTGCAAGTATAAAGGCACCAACCTTCACTTAGAAGACTACGAATACTTACACAATAAGGAAAAAACTATAAAATATGTTTATAGCTCTAACAGTTAACAAACAAAAGCTTTGTAATTAATCAAAAATATATTTTAAGAGTAGAGCAATAGTGATTAAACTTAATCACGTAGAAAATATCGGAACTGGGTTTAGATAAGTTACTTGCGAAGATAACATTGCATTAATTAATAACATTTGCGAAGACAACACGGATTAGTAATATTAGTATACTTACATGTATGTTAATCCTAGGTGTGTTTATTACAGCCTTTACCAGTATTTTATATGTCTATTCTTTTGCTTACTAAGTAGAGATAGGAGTTTGATATTACGTCTATGGGGCTAACGTCAAAAATCTGGGGCCCGATTCTGCTAAGTTAATAAAGTCAAAATTGAATCGCAATAGCAGTTTTAACCATATCGGGCATTCTGATACTAATATAAGACCAATCGTATTAAAATGACATTCGATTGGTTTGCGATTGGTCTGCCATTTGATCTATACGGTACTTTGCTCTACAATCATTGCAATCGTAAATAATTTGCAGACAATATGATTATTACATTATTGAAACACAGAAACGTTTATTTTAAAGAAAAAGAAAAAGCGGAATGCCACATACGCTTCAATCGTAATTGAGTCGTGATTAGATCTCAGTCGGATGTGAATCGTATGTCGCTTAAGTAAATTTAGTAGAATCATGCCCCAGGCTTACCCTTTTTTTTTTTTTTTTTTTTTATCGACGTAAAATCATCAAATGACCCCTCCCGCTGTGGGTTAGCAGCGGTGAGGGAGTGTCAGACTCTTACTGACTAAAATCGTCGTGTTCCGTCATAGGCCTTTTATGTACCAGGGCCGCGGTATCTCTTTCGAACAACCCGCAGCCCCGGCAGGCCTTGGCCCTGCTGGGCCCCGCTGGGGTTGCTGACGTCTCTTTGAGGAGCGCGTGGAACAACGCGCGCCGTCGACACGGGTCTGTCGTCTAGGAAGACAGAGGGACGATGAGCCACCCGAACTCACCGCCCACAGACCCACGCCTACGGTGGCCGGGAGTCATCTCGCGACACCCGGCGCCCATGGTGTCTACCTGGTCCAGCGCGGCGGCCGGGATGAGAGGTGCGAACTCTCTGGCGTTCCGCCTCCTCCTTCTCGAGCATGACCGCTTCGCAGAAGGAGGCGACGGCATCCCATTCCCTCTCGCCCCGGACCATGGCCTGAACCAGGGCCGGACGCGAGAGGTCGCCGCCGCCCAAAGCCTCGACGAGGACCCGGCGGTGCCCTTCCCATGCGGGGCACACCTGGACTGTGTGGTCCACCGTGTCCTCGGGGCTGTCCGCACAATGGTGACACCCGGGCGCCTCCTCACGACCGATGCGGTGCAGGTACCTCCCGAAACAACCGTGTCCGGTGAGGACCTGCGTCATGCGGTACGTGAGGGCGCCGTGACTCCTCCCGAGCCACTCCTCAAAGAGGGGACTTACCGCCACGATGGTGGCGTGCCCTGCACTGGGTTGCGATAGTCGTTCCCTCCAGGCCACCATGAGATCGCGCCGGAGTTCCGCCCGCTGCGCGACAACTTGCCGCGGCAACGGGGTTTCTCCCCGGCGCTGAGCCTCCTCGCGCCAGTCGTACAGGCGCAAGAAGACCCTCGCCTCCAGATCCCACGGTGGCAGTCCAGCGAGTAGGCCAGCTGCTTCGCGGGAGATCGTGCGGTACCCCCGGATTAGCCTAATGGCTATCACCCTTTGGGGCACGTTCAGGTAGTGCACAGCCCGCGGCCGTGCCGAACGTGCCCATACCGGGGCCCCGTAAAGGGCCATGGACCGCATGACCCCCGCGTAGAGTTTACGGCAGGGGGCGTTTGGGCCTCCCAGGTTGGGCAGGAGCCGCTTGAATGCAGCACCTGCCTTCTCCAGTTTGGGGCCCAAACGTCGGAAGTGCTCGACGAAGCTCCACCGGCCGTCGAGGACGAGTCCCAGGTACTTCATCGCCCTCTCGACGCCGATGGTAGCCCCCCCCACCGTGAAGGCCCCCCCCACCGTGAGGCTTACCCTCCGCCGGAACAAAAATCGTAAGCTATTGAGATCAATTAATGAGAAAATAATATAGGAATTAAATTGAGATTACATCAAAAATCAATTGATAGATGGCATATTGGGAACGGCCATTAATCAGTCACGTGTTACCTATATCTTAGTATGTAATGTAACATAGTATATGGGCGTCGAGTTGTCTTCGAGATGCATTGCATAACGTGCCCGCGTGGTGTATGGCTAAACATAGGCTACTGCATAAGAATAGATTCATACACGATTTGAGGAATAGAGACAGCTACCAAGATGATACTTTTACGATCTGCAGTGATTTATCGAAACATCGAAGATTAAAAAAGTAATGGAGTTGAAAATTGCAATATGTAGCCTTAAAGGACCTATCCACAAACATTATCTGTTCCTATGTTAAAGAATCAGCAAATAAATATTGGCTATTATATAATCTGTGATATTGGTTCGTAAATAGTTTAGCTATACAGGAAGTTTGAGTAGATAGGCACTTGAGGACTTTTTACACAAAAATATTTTAAATAAAAAAAATAAAAACTACTGTTCAAAATAAGGATTCAACTGATTAAGTCTTTGTTATAAATGTAGGTATTCACATTGATTTTAATCGGATTTTATTATTTTAAACAGATTTACATAAAAAAATCATATCCAGATGGTTTAAAGCTAAGTGCTTAGTCAAATACATAAAGTAAAAATATACCTAAGCCTAGAAGCAGAAAAAAAAATGATTTCTAATGATTTAATATTAAAGCGCGGATAAGCTGTAGTGTTCAAGAATTAGGTGAGTACACAAGCACTCATATCATATTAATCTCTTTAATAAGTACTGTACATAATATTGTATCGAAATTAGGTGCATTGAATATGCTTGTTTTTATCTACGTCCTCATTAGGTGGAAATTCATTAATCTATGTAAATGTTGTTTAAGAAAAAGTTTCTACTGGTAGGTATATTTCCACTTCAGTGTCTTAGTTGACTATTTAGTACCTATAAATTCGACTGGTTTTATTTACCTTAACATTAGTTAATTGATTTTATATTTAATCTTGATAATAAAGGCCTCAACATAAGCATTATTGCTGTCTATAAGGACCATTATTAAAAATGGATAAAAAATACAATTTTACAAATTCACTGCATAAAGTTGCGACTCGACATGACTATGTAATAAATACTTAGATCTTATTTACGTACATTAAATATCATCCATATCAATTTTATTATGATAAAAACTTTTCTCTATTTATCTATGGATTTGTAAAAAAATGCTGTTTATCGATCTGATAGAAGTAAATGCGTACATTCACGTTTTTGTAAGTAAATACCTAATATGTACTTTTAGCACCTACTTATCGATTGCCTAATCTACCTTTTTTTATGATTTTATCAGGCAAGTGAGGTAATTTAGGTGGTATAAGATTAAAAAGTTATCGGTAAGCGCCGCAACGTGAGTAACTTTAGTGCAGTCTTTTTGTTTTCTAGGATAATAAGAGGATAGTATGAATAGTGTATTTAATGTATTATGATTGTACTGTCAGTACTGAGTACAGATAAAAAAATAATTAATTACATAATATTAAAAAAATCTATCAATTTTTTTTTGCGAACGCTACTGAGAAGTCGTTTGACAATCCTAACATCGGATGTTTTTTTTATCGTCATAATTTATTGATTTAGAAAAAATATGAAGAAAAGAGAATAGACAGATTCGTATTGAGTTCACACCTATCCCAAACTACAAAGAATTACCAACCTAATTGAGAACTTGATTAATATCAGGTCATATTACTATCCAATAGTGTCACAATTGCCACAAACAGCTAAAAATGAAAAGTCACGTTTGCTAAATCAATCGATTTCAATGGGAAATTAACATTATAAAGTAGCTGTTTACATGAATATTACCATATCCGCCTTGCTTCACCATTGTAGTATTTAATTAAAATAAATTGAAAGCCAAGTTTCAATTATTTATGAAAGTGCATAAGGCGATTTTTTTAAATGCTAATCGCTGACAATTGTATGTGTAAACTTTGAATAAATTGTAATAGAAATGTAGTATCTTTTACCTACAGATTTGAATCGATTCCTAGAAGTAAAAGATAAATAGTGTGACCTGTGCAATGGACAAGTTATTTAAACACAGACCTTTTTATTGTCATGCAAGTTTGAGCCTGCACACAGGCCAGGCATACGTGCTGCCGGCAACCTATTGTATCGAAAAATATCTGCTGTCGGTGTGACCCGCAACACGCCAGGCCTGCCAGCTTCCATTCGAGCCCATACTCGTATGACAATAAAGAGGTCCAAGAACACTACTCACAAAGGGATATTTTTAATGATCGATTTTCTTAGGCGATTTTCAAGAAGCTGTAATTAAAAAGAAAAAAAAAAACAAGAAAATCGACCATGATAAAATATTCTTCCACCAGTATTCGCCCCAACTCGTTTTACCTTTTTGCGTCAAGTTTTCTAGCTTCTTATACGTAAAATCAATGTTTTCTGAAGGTGTTAAAATTAAAATTGTTTTGTTCCATATAAAAATATTGTTTATTATGATTCACAATATCGACATCGAATATAAATTGTATATAAAAATACATCAAAAAGGCACTTACAATTATTAGAATTACTAATTATGGCGGTCAATCTAAGATTCTGATAAAAATCCTTTACCGAATATTAAAAAGAGGGTTTCCATCTATTCATTCTGAAATAAAGATTTATCTGTGTGTATATTTTTCATAGTCACTTTTATAAACGGCTTGGAATAACAACTTTTGACAAAAGATAATTAAAATCTTGTCAAAAGTAAACCAAACTTAGGTTATACCTTGGAAACACTAACCCACAATAAATAAGATGTCACCTTACTATCCTACTCCAAATTACGTAAATATTAAAAAGTAATGGCATTTTTTGTACAAGCAAATACATTTGGCACTTTGAGATTCGTTCTCTCAACAGTTTAAAATACAAAATAGCTTAAAACCTAAATTCTACGTAAATAAAAGGCGTTGTTAATGTCAATAATAACTAATTCACTACTTAAAATGTTAGGGACGGAAGAATAATAATAATTCTTAGAAATAAGATTGAGACTGGACACAGAAATCTCTTAAATAAATTGTTTAAAAAACTTTCGTTATTCTTATAAGAATAGGTCATAAATACACTATCACTGGAAATAAGTGTAAAAGGTACAAAAACAATAGTAACTATAGACGTGTACTGAAATTCTGACGGAATCTTTTTTTGGAAAGACTACGTACATACAAGGATTTCTGATTTCAAGTAGATACACTAATCTTAAGGCAGAATTTAGTAGACGAAGGCTTGTAATATAATAGTCTTCGGTCAAGTTGACTTGATTAATTTTAAATACATTACGGTACGCAAGCAAGTTATATCTAATAACGATGGGGACAGTAACGTCCTTTTAGAAATGTCCAAATTATGTATAGTTATATTCAACAGTCTGAAAGGATCAAGTTGTTCAAGGCTGAAAAGGCTTTTCAACATCAATTTGCTTAATTAGGCATGTATCAGAGTATCGGAATCTGTCATTTATTTACTTTGTATTTCAGAAAAGATGGAAAAGATAATCATCATCATACTTGCACTACATACTAAATATATTTTGATCTTCTTATTTGTTTTATTCGAACTACTGAAACTATACCAAAAACTAATAAACAGATTTTTTTATGAATGTGTTTTATTCACACCGGTGCAAAGCTGAGACTATACGCCAGGTATTCATAAGCGGATCAATGCTGACTTTACCTTTACTGCCTATAAATACACTAAATAAATACAAAATATAATTTTACATTACACCGCTTGTGCGTCTACTTCTTCTCCGTAATCCAGATCGTCGTAAGTCAGATCTTCGTCCAAAGAGTTCACTGCTGTCTCCTTGCCTCCCGGACACGCCAAACATCTGAAAAGTACAAGAACGTACATTGAGTATATATTCTAAGTTTTTTAAAGATTTGTTTGTGTTTATATAGGCTGTAAAGTAATTATGTACTAAATTAAGTGTCATTTTATCTAGTTGATACGCAGGGTGTTTGACAACTTTTAGTTTAATTGATATTTCTATTATATGAACATGAAATGTATGCAAAAATAAAGGTCCTATGCATAAACTAGAAAATAACATCAAGTATTTTAAATTATTGAACTAAAGCACATTAATCCAACAAACGCGTCCTCACCAAGAAAAAAAATTAATTCACAACTTTTATATCATTCACAATGTCATTCAGAATTTCGATTAATAAATAATTAATTGATTGGCAACACCTGTCGGTAACTCGATACGTCTGGGCAGCGAATGCGCAGATCACTCAATATTATAAATGCTAATAGGCACAAAGCTAGACGACCTCGTTACGCAGGTGGCCACGCAATCTCGTCTAGTTGTCCACCTCTCGTACACTTGATCATTTACGAAAATATCTAATTTAACATATTTAACCATTTGGCAAACCTTTTACTTCAGAGAATATTTTGTATAATTTATTATCTCTATTTTTGCATTGTATAATGAAATCAAAATCAAAATTGGTTTATTCAAACTTGGCTGCAAAACAGCACTTTTCGAACGTCAGAAATTTACAAAAGACAGCCCCCAAAACGCCCACCCTTCACCACTTCCTGTGTGTTTTTGCTAGATGAAGTGGCGCAACAAACCCCCAGCAACGTAAAACGCAAAAAAAACGTTCTCAGGAATAAATAGAAAACTTCTTCTTTAAAAGGAGTGCCCATGGAGTTTCTTGCATGAGACCAACTCTTTGGAACCGTGCAACTAGTTTGACGTTTAGAAAGAGCTTTTATAGGCCTATTTGAAATGAAAAAAAAAAAAGACTTGAATATTGCTGAAGGCGTTGTTTACATATGTTACATGTGAAAGTCGTTAGACTGTATTTAAA
This sequence comes from Helicoverpa zea, assembly GCF_022581195.2. Lineage (NCBI taxonomy): Eukaryota > Metazoa > Arthropoda > Insecta > Lepidoptera > Noctuidae > Helicoverpa > Helicoverpa zea. The sequence goes on from NC_061468.1 coordinate 4,280,862, forward strand.
GTAATTAAAAGACAATAGATAATCAACTTTCGGGCTCGTACCGATTATGTTTTTGAAGGTACCCATAAACAGTCTATGTAGGCACCATCTAATATTTGGTATTTTCAATTGGAATTGGAAACGTCGTACCAAATACAACGGGATAAATAAACTATCGCTAGAATAGAACAGTGTCTGAAATAATGTCATTGCTTCGCGAAGAGAACTGTTAACTGAAAAAAAAGACCGATTTCTGACAAAAAGTTATTTAATTTAACAGTATTAGAGTGATTAAATAGTAATTCTAATGTTATAGGTGATCGAAGAAGTGCATTATCTGTGCCTTCTACTTGAATTTAGTGTACTTCTATAAGAAAATAAAAGTTCGTTTGGTTCTAGTACCTGCTCTCGTTGATTCCGTATGAGAAACATTTATCGCCTACACATTCACAGCAGCCGTCGTGGAACCACCTGAAACATTTCGTAGAATGGGATTAGGTGAAGCCCAACAGAATTAATACCCTTTGACGCAAAAAAGACTTAACGTGTTTCGTGAAAGTCTACTAGCAATCATCGAAATAACACATAGGCTATTTTTATAGTTGCAGGAAGTGGTTCCCTCGGGAATACGCGAAACGCGATTAACAGTTACGATACGTTACAGCATTTTTATCTCGTCCCACTGCTGGGCACAGGCCTCTTCTCACACGGAGAAGGATTGAGCGTTAATCACCACATTTGCTCAATGTGGGTTGGTGATTCTAAACTTAATAGTCCAGGTTTCCTCAAGATGTTTCCTTCACCTTTTTTATCAGCCATTGGTGTCCAAGATATACTTTGAAAGTACATAGTTACATACAAACTTAGAAAAGTTAGTTGGGTACTTGAATGACCTGGAATCCAACCCAGTAGGCCACCACGACTTTTCGAATAACAGTAAAAAAGATATTTTATATGTATTTTTTATTAAAATCTAATTAATAATCTAAATTAATTTATATATATTTTTATAATTATATTTTATAGCACTTACCGTAAGCCATTAGCGCCCATAGACCTGCAGGACGCGCGGCACTTGTCGCTGGACATGCACTGCGACATGTACGCGACCGTGCAGTTGAGCGTTACCACGTCGCGGCTCACTGGCTCCGATTCCTGTTCCACGCTCTCTGTGGAAAGCAAAGAAGTTTTTAATAAATAACAAACACTACGTAATATAAGAAAGTCGTGTTTTGTCCCTATATCCCTATGTTCTTTTGTCAAATAAATCTTCAAAACTACGAAACGGATTTTGATATTTAAAAAAACGGCACCAAAATCTGTTTCGTAGTTTTTGTGGGTGATTGAAGGGGAAGGTTTATATATGTATAATAACATCTATTAAATAGTGGGGAAATACTGTTATCCCGTGAGAAGCCGGGGCGTGTCGCTAGTAAATAGATAAAAGGTTTTTTTTTTTTCGTTTTATGGATATTCATCAAATCCCGCTGTGGGTGCAGCGTGATGAAGTGTCAGACTCTGACTGACTAAAACCCATCATGTTCCTTCCTAAGCCCTTTATGTACCAGGGCCGCGGTAACTCTTTCGAACAATCCCGCAGCCCCGGCGGGTCTGCTAACACTTCTTGAGATAGATAAAAGGTGTATAAGAGAATTCAATTAAAGTGTGTTGTTTTCCTTAATCTTAAATGTCCATTAATTATCTCAAATAATATATTTACTCTGATTAAAGTATACACTATGTATTTTCCTACTGATGATATATATGTATTTTAAATCGTCGCTCAAGTGGGCCTTTCAATAGTAAGAATTTATTGATTTTAGTTAATTGAATATGCATTGAGCATAAGCCGTTATGTACTTAGTTTAGTTAGTAATAACGGTAGTGTTCTATATCGATATTATTCGATATTCCCAGAGTTTCAAGGAAAATCGATTATAATGGTGAACAGTCATTTGTTTTAATGAAAAGTCCATACATTGTTCGTATTTCATCCATAGAAGCTACAAACAATAGACGTAATAAACTTTACTTTTACGTACTTGCATGTTTGCGCGCTCACTACTGGTAATACGCAGAGCTTAAGCGTATTCTAAAAATACCGCCTTCCTGGAATTAATTCTATTTGCTTTACAAATGTTTACTTCTAAAAATAAAGGACGATTGGCAGCCCACCCTGTGTTGTATCGTTAATAGTCATCTCAGGTGCAGGTAGATGTTTACATTCCGTTTTAATGAATCACGCGCATCTCTCCGTGGGACGCCTGCGCCGGCGCAGCTTTTGTTTTTTTTTTACTTAAGAGCCGAGGATTGAATGAGATGAGACATTGCCGGTAAGGATTAAGTAATTGACTTCGTTGGTTACTTAACGGTCAACTGTATTTTTTTCGTCTGGCAATTTTAGGGCATCTTCAATGTGAATAGCGTTTTTTGGGTGACTCAATTGGACTGTATTGAATCAATAAACATTGAAAAGGGAGAGTTTCTTTAACATGTGTTATAATTGTGTTTATATGTTATCATTATTTTATCAATACACATGTACATCGTAGAAAGATGCAGTGCAGCTGGGTAGTCACGTCATAGGATCATTTCTAGAGGTCTAGGTATTATAATACGTGCCTTCTTTCGTTCAAGGGTAAAGAAATCAATGGAGATGTTGTTGATTTTATGTATTGAATTCTGTACTAAGTTAAAACAAAAGACTTGTTATTGTAAGCTTATTGGAAACAATACCTATATCCTTTCTGAGAAGCTTAGTATAAAGAAATTCAATAATAGTTAATAATATAGTCAGAAATTAATATTTGCTGTATTATTCTACATTTTGTTTGATCATTTGGCCACCTGGGGACCCCCTACTATGCTCAACTAATTATATATGGATTTAAAGGAAATATAATTCATGGTAAACAGAGAAGTAATCTGATATGAGCATAATTTAACATCCAATGCAAATAAGTGAGGAGTGGTCAATTAAAATCTTGCTCTATGAGTCACTAGAGTTGTTTACTTGATCATAAATGATTTTATATTATTGATTACTAGCTGTTCCCTTCGGTTTCCCCTGTAGAACTTCTACCTGTACCTGAACCAAATATAGCCTATCTTGTGGATCTCATGTTACTCAGGGATAGTCTTGATTCCCAAAAGTGAAAGAATTTCTCAAATTGGATCGGTAGTTTCAGAGCACAAAATTATCAAACAAACAAACAAAAAAATCTTTTTCATTATATTAGTATAGATGCTTAAGTTATAGTTCGAGCATTTACACAGATTTGAGTGGCGGACACTCAGTCAATATTAACTCAGAATACATGCATACAACTTTGATTGCCCAGGTGCAGATTATCACTTAAATCATATTTTAAAAAACTCTCAGTGCAGGTGTCTTATTCAATATTATTGAATCTCAAACTGTTCTTAGCTACAAAATCAACCATTAAAAGTACAAGGTGATATATTACGCATATTTATTGGCAGTCAAGAATTATATTCAATGTTTGATCAAGAAAAGTCATGTTGCCATATATTATTTTAAACAGATTTGTTTTACTCACGTAAATGGAAGACCACAGTCTTATCAGGAACTGCTCTGTAGGCTGACAGATCAATGTCTACGGGGTAGGTGATGGAAAGCCACCTCTGCTGAGGATCAGGGTCACTGGTGAGAGCAGCAAACAGCCCGGGCACTCCATCTGCTAACTCCTCCACGTAGGATGTTTTAGATAACTCAGTTTGTGTGTCATTTGGTTTCGGACACATGTCTGTTGGACAAAGTTGTTGATTTTAAATTATCAGGGTCAGAGATCTACAATGTATTATAAAATGAGTTGATTGTTTACTCCATTCCATTATTAAGTTCTGAGAAGTATGAATAAGCATAGATTTTGTCAGTGAGGGGAAATTAAATGGGCTTTCAAATGTACCTAAGTTGTTGAAACTCAATTCAAGTTCAATAATCAGGTAAACTTTAATGAAGTGGAAGAGCATAACATGTTATTTTTCTAATATTGTGGCACTGAACATCCACTTCTATTTTCACCAAATAAAAGTTTAATAAATGGAAATACTTACCAACACAGCTGCAGCATTCGCTGTACAAGTAGCTGAGGCAGTTGAAACAGTCCTTGCAGCAAGAACAATCCTTCAAGTCACACTTACAAGATTGAGTTAACATACATTTTGATACCACACTCGCACAAATAGCTTCGTTACAAGCGTACACGATAGGTATTATGCACACCAGTGCTAATGCGAAGTAAATTTTACCAGCCATTGCTACAATTTCCCACAAAATTGTAAACAAGACACTTAAAGAATTTTGTAAAAGTTGTAAAAATAAACAACACTCTCACTTATGGATTTAATGTGGAGAAAAGCCACTGTGTTTTAATTTATTATTAATACTGAACACTAAATAAATAATAAGTTAACTTTTAACTAATAATAAGTTTGATATAAAATGAGAAAGAGTAAATTAAAATTTTAAAACTTCAGCGTCAGCCATCCACAGAAAGTTTACTTTATTGAATGATTGAATGAAGTAAAATATTGAAAGTTTTGAATGAACGAATGAGCACCATAGACAACGAATAAATGTTGTCGTCAATGTTGTCAGCATAAAACAGTTATTGTCAGAACCTGTTTTTTATTATTGTCCCTCGCCTTTTAATGGATTATAAATAAGAAATGATTGAATACTATTGATTAGAAATAAGTACAATTATCTCCAAAAGATTAATACCAATTCAATAATATTGATAACTTTCCACTCCCCAATTTATTGTGTTGGCAATATCCAAAACGCGGGAGAATTTAAATAATTTTGTTGTTTTCATTATGCGTTTTCAAAAGTTAAATTAAAATGAAAAGTAAATTAAATTCAGTTATTTTAACTTTTTCCTCCTATAGGTGCCTAAACTTTTAATCCGACAACCTCAGTATGTTTATCACTTACATAATATCAATTTATTGCACTAAGTAGATACCTACCACGATTATTTCAATTTGACCTACCTACAACATATTAATAAACTGTTTATGAGCTGCTGGTGACATTTTTTAAGCTGATTATCCTGTTGGTCTAGCAGGGTATCGAATAATCTGTGTAATCTATCGTATTAAAAGATTGATGAGCTGACAAATTACTTACTTTTTAGGTATGGATTTTAGCTTATCAAGATTAGAATGTGGTGGAAGGAATTACGATATGGTCAGATAATTACTTTTGCCTTGTTATCGGTTAATAATTAATTTGTACAAATCGTATTATGTTTATATTGACGCGAGTCTTATTGCTGCAAAGTTGTATATAATTTGATAAGCTCGCAGTAAGATGGTAAGTGCACTTCTAATCGTAAATTACTTACATTTGCTTTTTAATGAAGAGAAAAATCTTGAATAAATGGCGAACTGAAAAATAAAACAAATTACAGGAATACTAATTTAGTTTGAACCTATAGTATAGGTGATATTAAAGTATACGAGGAGCTCGGAACTTTTTAGAACTGTCCCAAAACATTTTTTGATATAGTTGCAGTTAATTGTTTATCATCCTCCTGCCTTTATCCCAATTTTATTTGGGGTCGGTGCAGCATGTTTTCTCCTTCCATACTTTTGCAGTTACTTATCTCGTTAGTTAGTGCTCGAATTGTTGTCGAAGGTTGGTCTTCCCATAGACATAATATTAGTAAACAGGACTGCGCATATTAACCCAAAAAACGAGCCGAGTGAAATAGTTAGTATGGAGGCTGTCTGTCCCTTTCTAATAGGGTGACTATGAGATTAAGCTATGTGAGACAAATCCGAATTTGCTAAGATTATTAAACACAGATTAGTATTGAAGTTTTAACTTACGCAGTTTGTGACCTTAAGATACTAATAAAGGCTTTTAATAATTAGCGGAAATTAGCAGTATAAAAGCAGGAAGATTCGAAGTGAAGACTGTTTTTTTTGTATTTCTACTTCATATATAGACTGCTGAGCCATTTATGTCGCCTTTCTTCATTTTTTGGGAAGCTATAACAATAGTACAACAGTTTTAAAATCTATCACCCATATTTTGACTCGTTACAAGAATTCATGGGCACCCTAGTTGTTTGGTTTACGAAAATGTTATTATTAGCTAACCTGTGGAACGATATATTGCAACCACCATAGGATTTACTTTTGCAAGTAGAAACGCAACACTTTTTCACCATTTTAATAGTTTAAATTGATTTAATACAAAAAAAATATAAACAAAATTTTAAATGCTGATTACGCGCCAAGAATGTTCAGGGTTACCGCTAGAAAATAAAAAAAAGCAAAATAAAAATTTATGTTGTTTATGTTTTAATAATAAATACGAATAAATTAATGCGATTGTTATTAATTTGTTGACTTACAATTGTTAAAATAAGATAAAAATATAAGTGATCCAATTGTTTTTGGGAAGACAAAACTTTTGATCACAACATTTTTTTATGCTGGCAAGGTGTTAGAAAGAGACAAACAGCCTCCGTTCGAACTATCCCTCTCGGCTCGGATTTGCCTCTGTGTATTATGCAACCAATTTAGTACCTTATTGCGTTAGAATAGAGTTCATTTTCGTAAATATATATTTTGAGCGTGCGCAATCTTGTTTAGTAATATTATATCTATGGGTCTTCCTGCTTTTCGATCTAAATGATTTCTTCAAGCTTTCAAATCATTTAAGATAAAAAAAAATACATACTAACAGGCAAACGCTAACTAAAATTCATCACAAATTAGAGTGGGCTGTTGCTGAAACCGTTTCGGTTCAGCCGGAGACTAGGTAGGTAGGTGTCACAGACATTTAGGGTCAATTCCCACTGAAAGAGCAGCGGCCGGCAGCGGCCGTAATTGCAAGGGATTGAGCGCGAGCGCGGCGGGCCGCGCGGCGCCGCGCGGCGCCGCACCGCGCCGCGCTCTTACATTTTCCGTGCTCTTACGGTCGCTGCCGGCCGCTGCTCTTTCAGTGGGAATTGACCCTTAACGAGTTCCATTTCTAGGGGTGGTTGGTCCTCTGCAGCCTGCTGGTTGTGGCCACGGCCGCGAACGCCTACAAGAACCCGTACTATGCACCCGGGAGGTCGGTGAACGTCCACCTCTTTGAGTGGAAGTGGGATGACATCGCTGATGAGTGCGAGAGATTCCTTGGTCCTAAGGGATATGGTGGCATTCAGGTAAGATCCATATGTTGAGTTTGAACCGTGAGAACCCTAGATGTTAAAACTTATGCTAATTTTAAAACTGCCCAAACTAATTGTACTTTGAACTGATAATTAAGTATAGGTACTTACACAAAATTAAAGAAAAAAACAGGAAATAACAACGAGTTATAAGGATGTAGGTATAGGTATTTTTAGCTTATAGGTAATCTTTAATTGAGTCGTAGTACCTATTATGGATAACAACGATTAAAACGCAATTATCGCTTGTCACAGATTTTAAGATTTTTTAAGCCCTAGCAGAAAAGAGAAGGAAGGGATATTTCAAATATACCAACAAATAGATGCAGAGTTTGTTTGTTTTTTTGAACGCGCTAATCTCAGGAACTACTGGACCGATTTCTTTCAGTGTTAGATAGCCCATTTATCAAGGAAGGCTATAGGCTACTTTTTATCCCGGTACGGAAAATAGTTCCCACGGGATGCGGGTGAAACCGCTGGCAGAAGCTAGTGGTCCATAAAGTAAATAAGGACCATGGTCAAACCGATTTGACACTGCGGTTATATTTTAATTGAAAGAGTGTATATTTCAAGTAAAAGTTTCTAACTTAAAAGTAATAACTTCATTGATGAAAATATTTTTATCATTTTAGAAGACGAGTTTTATGCCAAGCGAAATGATTCTCATCATTTCTTTTTAAGAGGTTTTTTTAAGTTGTTTTACATAATCTTATTCATTATCTACTATAGATTTCCCCGCCCAACGAGAACGTGGTACTGTGGTCCTACAACCGTCCCTGGTGGGAGCGCTACCAGCCCATGTCGTACAAACTCGTGACACGCTCCGGTGACGAGCGGCAGTTCGCTGACATGTTGCGCAGATGTAATGCTGTAGGCGTCAGGTAATTTTATCGAATGACGTTGCTTAGCGTCTTCTTCTTCCTCCAAATTATTTTGAAGTCTTCTATAAAATATTGAAAGTAGGCTAGCCTTTAGCCTGACAGGAAAATACCACATGCGTTTCAACCCCAAACAGCGAAATATTAATAACTTACTTCAAAACATTTTCGTTCGCATCATCAGCCTCACATTAACCTCATCCGCACTTGTAAACGTACTCATAAACCATTTAATCAAACTAGGCTGAAAATCAGCTCCACCAAAGCGCCAACCCTTTACCCGTTCCCCAGTAGCATCCAGTTAGAGTAGAAGCCAAACCCAACACAACATACCTACTTTAAAAAGAGGGCAAGGCAAACCATCCCTACTCCACCATTACTTACTATAGACTTCTCTAAGTTCCTCATTAATCCTCACTCAATACCTCCAGGATCTACGTGGACGCAGTAATCAACCACATGACGGGCGAGCCTCCAGAGAACGTGGGCACCGCGGGCAGTACCGCCGTGTTCTCAGACTGGAACTACCCTGCTGTTCCCTTCTATAGACAGCACTTCAACTGGCCGCATTGCGTCATTGATGGCATGGATTACGTTAATAATGCTTGGAGGGTGAGTTCCAACTAGTAATCTATGAACTCAGTGAGGTTTTAAAATAATCGATCGTTAACTAACCGTACGTTACCTAACCGTTGTTGGTTGTGAAGTTTTTTTACTCTCAAGTTTTTGACACTTAATATCCAGTGTCCCCTAGTGGGTCCCAATCTTCCGGAGCTGCGGGATTGTTCGAAAGTTACCGCAGCTCTCGTACATAAATGACTAAAGAAAGACTCTTTCAAGCTGCATCCTCAGCGAGAGGTGGTAAAAAAAAAGAAATCCAGATTAGCAGCTAATAATTTCGGTTAACTTAAAGGGGGTATCGAATGTATGAAAATGTTTCAGGTGCGTAACTGTGAGCTCGTCGGACTCAAAGACTTGAACCAGGCTGACGAACACGTCAGGAACATGATTGTCAACTTCATGAACCATCTCATCGATTTGGGCGTTGCTGGTTTCAGGTACGTATGTATAAAGGCATAACGTGAAAATTCGATTATATATGTTTTAAAAAAAATCCCAACAGCGTCAAAAATATTTGAAATTGTACCCGTGCTACACCCCTATTTCCTTGGCACTTGTGGCATCTCACACATCGCACACAGAGGTAGCTCGACCCTGCACGTGCACAGAATTGATTTCTAAATTAGTGCCTTATTTTACCTCCTAACTTAAGGTTTAATAATACTTTTGAAGTTCTCCATATCTTAAAAAAAAAATTGTGTCCGCTCGTCCACAGAATCGACGCCGCCAAACACATGTGGCCCTCCGACCTTCGCATCATCTACGACCGTCTCCACAACCTGAACACAGCCCACGGGTTCCCCGCTAACGCCCGTCCTTATATCTACCAAGAAGTTATCGACTACGGAGGTGAAGCTATTAGTCGGGATGAGTATACCCCCATCGGAGCCGTTACGGAGTTCAAAGTTGGAATGGAACTTAGTAATGCTTTTAGAGGCAACAACCAATTGAGGTAAATAAGAGACTTGCGTCAACTTGCATTTTTGTTTTTTTTTATTTATTTTTTTTATCTTCTTTCCTTATTCCAAAAGTATTTTGTATCACCTATCACTCCACCACTGTTTATATTATGTGATTGTGACAGCAATTTCAGCTCTTCATTTACTTCTTCTTGTGTATGTTTGTTTAATTAGGTATATACTTGTTTATCTTTTCCTTTCGCAAGTAAATTAATTTCTTTTTTTCCAGGTGGTTGTCTAGCTGGGGTCCTCAATGGGGTCTTCTAGCCCACGAAGACTCATTAACCTTCATAGACAATCACGATAACGAAAGAGATCACGGCGGTGGCGGTAATGTACTCACTTACAAGAACCCTCGCCCTTATAAGGGAGCTATCGCGTTCTTGCTTGCTCATCCGTATGGAGAACCTCAAGTTATGAGCAGTTTCGATTTCTGGGACACTGAAGTTGGACCACCTATGGATAACAATGGAAATATTATTTCGCCTTCTATCAATTCTGTAAGTTACATTTTGTTACCTAATGTTAAATTTATCATTATCAGGTCGAAACCTTTGTAATTTATTACACCTCATCTTTTTTTAACACGCTTGCATTAAGCTTCACTTGTAACTATGTATGTAAGAAAATCTTGGAATCTTGATTTGACACACTTTAGGATGAAAGCACACGCTCTGAGTTCTGATGACAATACATGACTAGCTGAGAAACTTCATTATTGTCAGATAATTTTAAATCATCTTTTGCTGTTTACCCTACGTCTACTAAAATATCACTCTCTTTACTTTTAACTTTAAAAATATTATCGAGAATTATCATAAATATCCTATTTCCTTCCACCAGGATGACTCCTGTGGTAACGGCTGGGTCTGCCAACACCGCTGGCGTCAGATCTACGCGATGGTCGGCTTCAGGAACGCGGCTGGTAGCACTGGCCTTAACGACTGGTGGGATAATGGCAGCAACCAGATCGCCTTCTGCAGGGGAGGCAACGCTTTCATCGCTTTCAATAACGATTACTGGGATCTTAATCAGACTCTTCAGGTAATTATTTATAATAGCAGATTACCTGATGATTGATTTGTAAGCGCGTAATTAAACTTTGTGTAACCGCGCTTTTGGCAATTAAATGCTGCTTAGACGGTAAAACTCAAAATACGATATAATGTAAATTTGCCAAGACGGCGGTGATTAGAAGTTTTAATGTACATATTTACAAACCTGATAATTTTTTAATAGTATAGAAAAAACGTTTGAAATGGTGAGATTTAAGCGACTGCATATGACATTTTAAGTCTGATGGAGCAGCTGGATGAACCACTTGAATATTTGCAACGATAAAATGCCTGCTACAATTTCTTAGACATCTTAGAATCGGTCATTCTATTATTTTTTACATTGTTCTAAGAATTATCTAACCACTTATTTTCGTCACATCGTTTTTGCAGACTTGCTTGCCCGCAGGCAGGTACTGTGACGTGATATCAGGCAACAAGGTGGGCAACTCGTGCCAGGGCAAGACGGTCACCGTGGGCAACGACGGACGGGCACACATCACTGTTGGAGCCAACGACTATGATATGATGCTGGCCATACATGTTGGCCCTGAGGTATGTGGATGATTTTACTTCTAGTTCTGGATTTTTTTGGGTCCTGTTACTCTGTATGTTATGTTACATATCTTCTTTTCTGTCTCTTCTTTCTTCCAGCTAAAGGTTTTAATTTTGTATGTTTTATCCATATCATCTTTAGAAAGTTTCTAATCTTCAATTACTATTTCGTTTGCTTTTTTCCTTACATCTTATCTTTTATAGTAGTGTTTGTATGTAAATAAAGAACTACATTTGTTATACATACATAATTATTTACCACTTAGATAGTTCTATCTACATTATGTCCGTTCTCGACGTTTTTAACATAATTAGTGCCCCTTTGATATACTATCCATCGACCATGGTCCATGGACTCCCATGGCAGATAAACACCATAGATATGAGAGAGATCAAGTTTTCACCCGCGCTCGATAGATGGCGCTGTACAATTCGCCTCGTTTTCTACATCGCGGTGTTAAGATTCTCCGCGTTTGAACGACCTTCCCCCATACACTACGGACTGGTATCGCTTCTCGGCCTTTTGGCTAAGATCAAAGTGTAGTATCTGTTCTTTTCAGCTTAATATCTGAAAGTTCCCTCACTGAGGGACCAGTATATTAAACTGATTTTTGTAAACTGACGGGATGTTCGGGGCTCGCTCCACTCCCGTCACGGGTCGGCCCGGCATTGCAGTGCCGCCGGGATCGGCCCACACATGTACCTGAAAATCATGAGCTCTTACGCATAACATTGTTTGAATACATGTGGAGAAACTGTATTTGTTTCATGACGTCTTCAAGACATGGCGGCATACTGTCGAAAACAAAATAATGCTCGAGACTGCACTTTCACTCTGCGTGTTGTTGATGTTCCATAATATTGTTCAGACTTTCAATACATTATACACCACACCTACACGACTGCAACTCTGTATTTTTCTACTGTATGGAACTTTATTTCTTATAAATACATACTATGATAATTCTTGTTCCAGAGTCGTCTGTAAACCGGATTCAAGAACAAGACAAGAAAGAATGTTCTGCGTGGCGTCATCTTCATAGCAGCTCTAATTGTCAACGATACACTTTTGTACAATTGGAATAAAAAACGTTACAAACCTACATGATCATTTTATTTTTATAGCTCTCCATTTTAAATTAGGCTGACTCTTACACTTAAGTACTTTTCCTCGGCAAGAAGATCATAAAAAGCCACCTGCGTATATTCACATTTCATAACATGTTTACATCTATCGATGTGAAGGAACTGACTATATACTTCGGTATGTATAACGATGTATTTCGATACGCTACCTATGTATGTTAGCGATATTAGCTTAGTTCAGTGACGTAATGTTGTCGCTGGCTATATGTGGATACTAATTTACATTGTGTGCCTATGTATAGTGATAAAACGTCCTCTTTGACTGGTATACTCGACTGACGAGTTTAGATGTAGAAAGAATCTGAACTCCTATGTTTCTAAATCGTAGTGATGAGGTTGATTACCTGCTTAATTGAAGGAAAATAACACTGACAAAAATTATGGCGAATGAGAAGTCATTGGTTTCAAATAGTAATCATCAATATTTCTGAAATCTGCGACTATGGGCTGAGGGGTTACCTGATTCTCCAAATCCTATGGGTTTTTTTAATGGAACCTGCGAATTAGGAAATTAATATCTTGGTAGGATAGGTAATTGATTGTTTCAATTAGAACTCCCTAACATGAACGCAATGCATAGTTATCATCAGATTTGCGCAAGAGCAAAACATCGCTACAAAAACAAATCCATCTTCAAAACAGTCAAGTATAATCCGAGTGCAATGAAAACAAAATTACGAACGAAACACACGAAACAGAACAACCTGCGTGACTGGTCTGCTAAAGAGTTGGTCGACGCTCGCGCCGCGCCGGCCGGCGGCCGCGCCCCCATTCGACGCGATGGCGCTACGCTCGCAACTCCTGCGCAACTGTGAGTATTACTTGCTAAAATACTTTATAACAATTATCCTTTTACTTTCAAAATTAGTGAGAATCTTAATTATTTAAGCTAGAGACTGTTCCATAAAAATCTACCGAGACAAGTGTTAATAAGTTTTTTTTGTTGTTTTTGTCACTCTCAAACAACCTTGTAGCGTCTTTTTTATACGCGAAGGATTACAGGTTTTTGATAGACAAATAACTTGTACTTCGAGGTTTTATAAGCCTGTTGTTTGCCCCCTAAAATGTTCTTATTTTGACCTTATTAGATGCCAATGATTAGGTTTGTAATAATGTGTTCGCGTGTGAAACTAATTAACGTTTCCATTAGTGGAGTTGATAAAATATTTGTAACAAAAAACATATTACTGAAACAGACTGTTTGCTCTATATTGTTTGCTCATCAGATACCAAGATCGAGTCTTGTCGTCTTCGTTCGGTATGAGGACCATATTGAGACTTAAATATAAAAAAAAACCGGCCAAGTGCGAGTCGGACTCGTGCACGAAGGGTTCCGTAAATTACAGTTAAATCAACCTATCTCAAAAACTATAAGAGATACTTTGATCAAACCAAAAATCGTTGAAAGAGTTAATTAGCATGCATCACCTCTATTTTTTTTAGAATTTTATACCCCGTAGTTATAAAAATAGAGGGGGGGGGACATACTTTTTACGACTTTGAGAGCTGATATCTCAAAAACCGTTCACTTTAAGAAAAATGTTTTTTAGAAAACTTTATATCATTTTAAAAGACCTTTCCATTGATACCCCACACGGGTATGTACATCGAAAAAAAAAATGTCATCCCTCAGTTACATGTATGGGGGGCCCCACCCCCAATTCTTTTTTTTACTATTTAGTGTCATATTTTTGTAGCGGTTCATACAACACATATTCCCATCAAATTTCATCACTGTAGTACTTATAGTTTCCGAGTAAATCGGCTGTGACAGACGGACAGACGGACAGACGGACAGACGGACATGACGAAACTATAAGGGTTCCGTTTTTGCCATTTTGGCTACGGAACCCTAAAAATGTGACAAGAAGTTCATTCAATTAGTTAGTTCTTACTGATTTTAAATAAAGAAAATAACTGGCAATATTGTAGATTCGACAATGCTGTGCTTCTCACATTGCAGGGCCAATAACTTTTTCTGCAATTTTCATACGTTCAGCCCTTTTATGCCCGTTGCCATAATAGGGTGTTTATCTAAGCAGACCTTGTACAAAGAAATTGCATTATAATTAGCTGAGCTACATGAATAGATAACGGCTATTTACTTGTTTGCTCATACGTATGTGTTATGACAATATATTGTTGGATACGCGTATTAAGATAGTTTTGTGTGATGAGCGCGATATGATTAGAGATAAATGATGTTTCAATGTTAAGAGTCCTATGTTATGAGTTATGGACAACTATTCTTATGCATTCACCATTCAATGATTACTTTGTGATCACAGTGATTACAATAACGTGCCGTTAAATGACAAAATTACAGTCCACAGTAACAATTTAACAGCTCTGGGTACATCATTGTAGCTTGCATTTTAGCAAAACTGCTTCCTCCTTTAGCGTGATCTTTCCATGTCAAAAGGTTCGTTTTTCCGCTTTTTAGGAATTTAAGATACCAAAGGACCACTTCATTTAGATTTTTTTACTAAGTAAACTTTCCATCCATGATTTGATTTTAGAAGCCAGAATACGATCCAAACTAGAAGCATCCTATTCTCTTATACCCGAAGCACACATTTCTTTTATTTCCAAACACGACCTTCAATAAGAACAGTTCTTCAGCCAGAGGAAACTTATAAGATTTCTTTATCCAGGTTTCAATGGCAGCCAAACCCGTCAGCTCCACGAGCTGCACAAGGAGCGGGCTGGAGTAGCAGCACTACGAGATGTGCTGGAGGACCGGCTGCGGGACATCAAGCGCGCCAAGACATGGAAACATGAGAGGGTCCTCACTTCTCCTCAGGATACTAAGGTAAGCTTAACACGCTTACGCTACGCTATTAGCTTATAGAAGCTGCGTTCTGAAGAATCGTGTACAGCCTCCCTAACTATTGTTCTATGAAGGTCTTGCGTTTAGGTACTTGTGTGATTTTCTTCTCTCGGCGAGCTGGTACTACTACTTTCATGTGAAATAACCACAAATTCAGTATTTTACCCAATTCAATCATCGGATTATTGTTTGAAAAGCTGAAACTACCTACCTATAGAACCAGTTAGAAGTTAGTGATGTGATCCAAACTCTTATTTTACCCGACCATGACAATTTGGTGTTAGAATATCTCTGTTGTAATTTGTGATAAACAATTTGAATAAAAATTCCATACACGATTGTTTGAATACATTTAGCCAGCACACAATATGCTAATTTAATTAGATGTCACTTCTTCGCCATTCTGAACTCCACTCTATAGGAGTATTGACAAATATAACCTTGACTTTTTCGTACCTGCTAAATCGACAACATTTTATTGAATACACTTAAAAAACTTATAGAGGGGTTCGCCAAGCTGGAGAACCTCTTCTTCTTTCTGTTTAAGTTTCTTCTAAAATTTGCTTTACTACAAGCCCCTTGAAACCCTTAATATTTTTTCTGAAAAGACACCAAAGCTCTGAACAAAAAAGCTGCAATATTCACTTACATGAACTTAAATGGAGTTCAAGGAAAAACATACGATTATTTTGCCCACATGCACCGCTCGACTTATCACGTCCTCTGTCGGATACAACAGATGTAAACATACTACCACTCGTCGTACTGAAAATATTATGCTTGTGTTTTGGCGAGCCAAGAGAGGCCAGACTTGTAAACAGGCGGTTCTTTATTCCCATGCTCTGGACGTGAATGAGTAACAAGAAGCTGTGATGTTTACGACTTTTTTTTGCGTGAATAGCTGACTACTTCATTTGTGAATTGGAGTTTTCCAGCACGAGTAATTCATTTACTAATCTAACCGATTTAGCAAACTGGATTAGAGGCATTTTTGGGGCTACCTTATTAATTCTCCTACCAAAGATATGAACTTATGCCTCTACCTATGTACCTACTTGTAACTGAAATAATTTTAGTCATTAGGTCTTCCCGAATCCCCCGATGAGATGTTTCAATACTCGATCTAATCAAAATAATGATTTCAGGTGAAAGTCAAAGGCGTTGAGGGAGAGTTCCTGAATTTCTGCGCTAACAACTACTTAGGTCTTTCAGTAAGTAGACCTTTCTATTTCTCAAAATTTATTTTTTAATGATTTTGATAATGCAGATACATATACTATATAATGGATTGAATTTGCTTTAGAACCACCCAGAGGTTGTGGAAGCTGCTCGGGAAGGCTTGAAGAAATATGGTGCCGGACTCAGTTCAGTCCGGTTCATTTGTGGCACCCAAATTATACATAAGGTAAGAAATATCCTCAACAGTTTACTCTTGCTGCTGTTGCATGTTTATAATTTAGAATTTCGTAATAAGTCTTCTTACATCCACTTAAAATGCATTAAATTGTCGCATCATTTGGCTCTGCGAAGTCACGAGCAGATTTTTTTTCAATCTGCTCTTAGGCCTCAATTAGCAATCAAAATAATCGTCCTGATGTCATGTTCAGATATAATTGGAACCTAATTTACTACTTTTCGAAACTCATTCTTACTCACTTAGAAAAAAAACTAGGTAGCTAAATTGCCTTTTTTTGTTCATATTCAAGTTTTGTTTAATTTTGGTAGGAGCTAGAAGAACGTCTAGCAAAGTTCCATGATCGTGAAGATGCGATCCTATACGGGTCCTGTTTCGACGCAAACGCCGGTCTCTTCGAGTCGATGCTGACTCCTGAAGACGCAGTGTTCTCTGACGCCCTCAACCATGCCTCCATCATCGACGGCATCAGACTCTGCAAGGCTCAGAAGTTCCGATATCCTCATAGAGATCTTAAAGGTAAAATATTTCCTATTGTTTGGTACTTTTGTAGTGATAATTGTAAGTACTTGTATCATCCTTTCATCATTAGGTAAATAAGGAATTTCTCTGTCATAATATGAGATAACAGATTCGAAACAACAGGTCTTTATATGTGGCACTTCTTGCAAGATAAGCGTATACATATAAGTATGATCTACTTAAAACTGTATTGTTCTTAAAGCCTTTAAGCACATTTTAGGATTAACTAACTCATGTTATCCTATCACTAGACCCTTTTGTTGATCAATATCACTAGACACTATATGGATGACACATTTGCCACAATTTTCAGTAGCATATCTTTAACTACCTTCAATAAATACCGTCTTTATCTCCGTCCTACAGAATTAGAGCACCTGCTAGCTCACAGCGAGGCTCGGATCAAGCTGATCGTGACGGATGGCGTGTTCTCCATGGATGGTACCGTGGCCCCCATACAAGGGCTGCGGGATTTAGCTGATAAATACCGCACATTGCTGGCTGTGGATGACAGCCATGCAACCGGTTTCTTTGGGGAAACGGGAAGGTAAGTTGGCTCTGCTTTGCTTGTTAATTATCCACAAAGGTCAACCTTCAAAAATTGTGATACCGGATATCCTGCGCTAAGCATTATGAGTTTATTCCAGTTTACTACTAGTCACCAAAAAAATATACTTATGTATAGGTAGTTGGAAAAACATTAACCTAGACTTCTATACATTTAGACGTCTAGATCATAAAGTGGTCATCGGAGTATACATACATAGAGGAATGCATTTTTCCACGATCGTAATGATCTAAGTCACGCCACTGCTCTGGATGTATTAATCAATATTGATGAGAACGACTTTATCACACAAATTGAGCTACAATACAACTTATATAGCACACTGCAGTTGCAAGGTTGCCCTTATCCTAAGTTCGAGTTCAATGTGCGTTATGTCGCAGTTTGTATGCAATTGGGGCAGTCCACGATTTTCCTTATAGACTTGCACTACAGATTATTTGCACGGCGCGGCGGCGCTTACTCACTTGCACGGCGAAACCGGTATAGTGCAATTTAGTACTGTTTTTCATACTTGGATTAATATTATACATTTCATACTCGCATTATCTTACTTACCATAAATTACTTGAGACGCTGTCGTCACCAGCATACATTGTGATCGTTTATACAAAATTGCACGGTCTTTACATATTCAAGGTCGGTAAGACCGTGGCATTTTCTTAATAAGGATTTTGTTAGTATCTTAAAGATGAATAAACTCGTATTTTTTTCTGGCTTGAAATTTTGCTTTGTTTATTTATTTATTTTCATTGGAAAATCCTAATGAAGTCATCTTTGATTGAGCTCAATTCGTTGGCTATTTTTGATTACCCCATCATCCTTCGAGCCTTTTCCCAACTATGTTGGGATCGGCTTCCCCTGATTTTTGATTTTACCCTCTGATCATGAAATGTGGCAAGGAGGTCGGTATCTACAACCTTTCTCCGTAATGAGATATGGTCTATCTATACAGTAAAGACAACAATACTTCTCATAGTCATAGGGCTTATAAAGTACGATAAAAATCATACATACTTTGATTATATAAATCTTCCCACAAGGCATTCCAAAAACATTCGCATCTAAGTATTCATATTACTATTTCAGAGGCACAGAAGAATACTGCGGTGTCCTGGGAGCAGCAGACATTATCTGCTCGACCCTCGGCAAGGCAGTGAGCGGAGCCGCTGGTGGATATACCACGGGGCCCAAGGAGCTCATCACTCTGCTTAGAAACGTGTCCAGACCTTACCTGTTTTCGAATGCACCGCCGCCGCCGGTGGTTGCTGCTTCTATTAAGGTAAATAAGATGTGATATTTTTCATGTGTTTTGTAGTGACAGCCAGCATGTCTTGGATATCGTATTCAAGATATATTCTTACGTATTTAGAAATGTTGATTTTGTAGATTTCTCTTCAGGCTGTAAAATGACAAAACAAATAAGTTGTATCAAAAAGTGGTGAACAGCTAGTAAGTAGGTATACTTATCTCGCAGTGAAACTCTCGTTAAAGATGGTCCAGCCATTTTAGAAATTAGCTAGAACAAACAGCCACAAAACACGTTCTTTGCTCCTTAAATTCTGCCACGAATGAAGAAACTTCACTTCAATTAAACCATCTAACCATTCTCCCTTTCAGTCTCTAGATATAGTAGAACAAAGTGGGGAGCTTCGGCAGCGTCTCCGCGAGAACACGCGGAACTTCCGCGAAGGATTGAAGGCAGCGGGCCTGACGGTCGCGGGAGACGACCATCCTATCTGCCCTGTTATGGTTGGAGAAGCCCCGCTAGCTGTGGAACTGGCTACTAACATGCTCAGTAAGTGAAATACTTAAATAAAGAAAAATCTCATCTACCTTTGATAGGGCTAAGATCTATTATGGACCGTGCTGGTTCCTGTATATGCCTTGGTCTTCAAAAGAGACCACAATTTTTAGTTCAAGTTTCCCGTTGATTCGCATTAACGCTAGTTTGATCTGCACTTTAGTGATTTTCTCGTCAAATATTATTTTACGCCTCTACTACTGGAACATTACCTACTCTACTCACTCACCAACCCGCATGCCCAGTGTGTTGAATATGAACAAATCTCCTCAGATTAGGGGAGATCTTTATCCAGCAGTGGACGTTTCACAACGACCTACTCGCCTCGGGTAATTTTGGTACTGTTACTGCCTTTTTATCGTCCAACTGTTGGGGACAGGCCTCATCTCACATAAAGAAGGATTGAGCATTAATCACAACGCTTGTTCAATGAAGGTTGCAAATTTTGGTAATTTTGATGTATTTGTTATTTCAGAGCGTGGTGTCTACGTGGTAGCATTCAGTTACCCAGTAGTGCCGAAGGGCGGCGCCCGTGTCCGCGTGCAGCTCAGCGCGGCTCACTCGCCCGATGACGTGCAGCGCGCTGTGCAGGCCTTCGCCGAAGCCGCTAGGGAAATCGGCATTGTTAAGGCGTAGATGTGTGTGGAGATGGGTCTTGAGACTTTCTGAGGTGTTGAAATTAGAAGGGAGAGAAACCTCCATTTTCGGTGTCTGTCTAACACAGATAACTAAATCAGTCATGGATGTTGATTTAAAAATAAATTGCATGCCGACCTACGGTACGGTAGAAAGATCTTGTTGTAGGCGTACTTATTTGTGGATATCGTATGTGATGTTGTTGGTGTAATGAATATCTATCATTTGTCAAACTCCCCATAAACAGCGCCAGAGACGTCTTGAGATCCGAACTCTACATATTGTCTACATAGCTAACATGAACTTCTGCTAATGTAATATTTGTAAATATATCAAATCGATTGCTTAATGTTTGTGTATGTATGAAACTAGAGGACTGAATCAATAAATGTTTTTACTGTTATCGCATTTCGATTGTTATTTTTTACCCAGTCTCAGTCGGAAACTATTGCTCTTAGTGGAAATTATTATAGAAGGCCAGGTTTGAGAGACAAATAAAACAAAACTGTGTAATAATAACTGATCTATTAACAATAATTTATTACAAGTAATAAAACTCACACTCGTACCGACAACATGACACACAGTGCGTTCGCGTGTGTATAACTACGCTCATTAAACTAAATTACAATTAAATATTTACAATGTATCTGAAATTCTCACTCGCCGATATTGCATTAGTGTATCTCACATCACTATTTCGTTGACACATCTCATAAAAGACGTTCACAAATAATTACAAACTAAAATTACTGTCAATATAAATAAAATTAATACATCCGTCAAATAGTAGTCTATACCAAGTCAATTAAAACGCGTATTTATAAGTACGAACACTAAACAGGGAACTTTATTATAAAATCAAAATTAGAATGTCAAGAAAAGGGTACTATATACAGGATGACTTAAATAAAATTGTTGTAAAAATATTGACTGTAGTGTATGGCCGAGTCATTTCGCGTCCTGTCGAAGGTTTGGTCGTCGACGGCGACAGGGCTATGCTTATTATACTTGGAGGGTATTCGTTCCGTCTCTCGGTTACGTCTACGTGTGTATATTTGTCGTGTGGACGTATTGAGATCAAGACTGAGCGTTTCTCTCGTCATCCGACTTCGGTTCACGAGTTTGGAGGAATGACGGCTTTGAGTATGCCTCATTGCAGCACAGCAGGCTTCCCTGTAACAAAAAGAAACATATATGTTACAAACAATGTACACATACACACGTACAGGAATAATTAAAAAACTGTCTGGTTGAAATCGACTTATAAAAAAATATATATACTGTGGGTTATATATTATAATGAACTTAGAAATTACAGCTTAATATAGAATCTTAGCCGAGACAGTAGTAAAAATGTATAGTTATGATAGTTTACCTGGCGGTACCGAGGTCGTGGTGGTGGAGGTAGCATTGACGACGGCTGCCGTGCTGCCTGCCGTTGCTGCGGTCGGCACTGTCGGCGGCACTGTGCTCACTGGCTTCTAGAAATTAAACAGAATGTATATTGTTAGCTGTATCGATAAATTATTCTATATCATTATTTCTACTATTTTTTTTTCATCTCAAATTAGTCGCTATCTATTGAGAAAATAAAGTATATCAAAGGCATCTGTGGTTTGATAAACTGTTTCATTAACCAACCATTGATTTCCAAAAAGAATTCCCATTTATTTCGCGTTAGGTCTAACAATTTTCCTATTACATAATATCTCAACAATATGGAATAATATGTAAGAAAAGTCTGAGAGGCACCTGCCTTATTATGTATAAAATAATATTTTTTATAATATAGTAAAATCTATAACAAATAATAATGGTAAACAGTACTTCATAATCGTACAATCGTTCTAGAATCTTATAATCTCAATAATCGACGTAGATCAAAGATAGGGAATTTTACTGTGAACGTACTATTGTACGAGTTCCGATAAGAGCATCGAGAATAGTCTGGGTAAAAAATATGATATAAGAAACAGTCTAGCTTTACATTTTATGCTAGGTAAAAGTTACTTACATAATAAGAAAAACCTTAAAAAGACTATGAGCAATTTTAAATAAAGGCATACTTATACATATTATATACAAAACATACTTATATCGGGTGTCTCGTTCATAATCACATTAAATGAAATGTGTTAATATATTGGTTAATATATGTCGATTAACACAAAGAAAGAAGAAAAATACGTAAAAATAAAAAAAATGCATTTTTCAAACAAAGTAAATAGAATAAAAATGTGCGAAAATTAGAACACCATATAGAAGTCAGTCATTACAAACAGCTGAAATTCTCCCTTGAAAACTGACAGCTGTCAACTGATCAAAACATTCGATACTCCTAACTTTATCTCTGCTTTACACATGATGTTGTAAATTATGAAAACGAAAAATGAGTCCTGTGGCTAAACCACTGAATGGATTATGTTATTTTTTTTTACAATTCGCTATAGAATATCATGAAGTACATGTGATAGAATTTAATGTGATTATGAACGACACACCCGATATAAAATAAGTTAAACCTAATTGGGTATGTATTTTTTTGTGTAGGTACAGATTTAAGATTCAGATGGCAAAATGATTCTTCTTTTTAATAGAATTTTGTGATTGTTAATTTATCAATTTGATGATTGGATCTAATGACATTGCAAGAAACAAGTGCACAGCACATCTATAAAATTGCAAAATAAAATTACAGCTCATCGGATAGTATTTAATTAATGGCTGTCAATGCGATTGTTAATCAAAGAAAACTATGTCTCCTGTGTCTGTAGAATCACTTAATTACAAAGTCAGAAATTATATGTTTCTTGACGGCATAATCGGTGATATATGGTATTGTGCGAAAAACACTTTTACGTATTTTTTCTATGGAGTTTGGTCTAATCTTGATATTGCCAGTATTGCAAAAAAGGTACAAATCTACATACACATATGTACGCACATACGCTGGTAAACACATTACCCTTTTTTGCGCAGGAACATTATTGGGAGTGTACAGGTGAGTTCCACCATTTAACTATACCTAAGCCGAAATATAGCCAGCTGTGAAACTGCCGCCTGTAGGTCAAATCAGCGATTTGACAACTGAATAAGGTCCGGTTATCGTCATAGTTAAAAGGTGCAACTCACCGTGCCTAGGTACATATTTTATGGCATTTTCATTAGACTTGCGGTCTTCATTCATTTAACTGCTTATATATATGTGATTAATAATTTACTAATTGGTCTGATAAAAACAAAATGCTATTGTTTTTATCATCAAATCGTGCTGATTTTAATCAACCACGTCACACTTAATTACTTTTGTCATTAGTTAATATTGAATGTAATTAGGCACCTATGTGGGGTATGAGGTCTGAAGTATGTGAAATGGCAATTTATTTGTGAACCATAAAAAAAATATTGATTGCTTTCAATAAATTGTTCCATTGAATTTTCATCAACCATGTAATATAATCAACGACATTCAACCCATTACTTTTATTTATTCGTATGTATGCAAAGTGTATCCAAATCATACCGACATGTTTTGTTGCAATCGACACTTCATTCAACATGAAAACTGAAACCACTTACTAAGTGATAAAACACAACTCTATATAAAATATTGTCATGTAAGTACGTTAAATTCCACACAAATCAAAAACGTCACGTACATCATTTTCGGCCACTCCACTAAACTATTCACCTTTATTCAATGTAAATTAGTCGCATTGAAGTCAAGGCGCCAAAATGTTCCGGAAACATCTGCATTGATAACTTCAGTACTTAATTTTCCTTTAAAGAACCCTAGCTATATGTACAAAGAATAAAGGTACGTTTTGAATTCTTGTTGGCCGCTGCGACTGCCGCATATCTGACAGCGACGGCACGTGCTGCTGCTGCTTCGATAAAAAACGGTTTCATGTAAATACATACAAAGCACAAGTGCAGCTGCGGCCGATTTTAAGCAGTCGCAGCCGCCAGCAAGAATTCAAAACGTACCTTTAAGTCGCCAAAATGTTCCGGAAACATCTGCATTAATAACTTCAGTAGGTACTCAATTTTCCTTTTACGGAAACCTGGGTATGATTATGTATGAAGAGTTTAAAACTTACGGATATTTCCTGTATCCTGATCTGCAAGGCCTCAATTTTACTCGTGAGCGTGGTATTAAGCGAGCCGACGTCACTTCGGAGATCCTCGTCTCTCTTCGTGTTGGCGGTGACGTTGGCTATTGTTTCGTTGGCCTTCGCATCGAGCTGATGCAGAAGTGTTCGTATTTCCTCGACCCCTGCTACCGCGGCTAAGGCCTGCTTGTGGGTCGAACTTATTGAACTGTCGAAACCGTTGATCTGGAAATAGAGGGACCATTTTTACCTGATTGCAGACGGAGATGCTCAATTTGGATGTTAGTATTTTTTGCTGTACTTTGCATACTTTATACAAAGAGCAAATTTTAGTGGTCAGATTTTTCTAAATTAACTTTTGATAATTGATTGATATGCTATATACAAAACAAAAATGGAGGGCTTACAACTGGTATATTATGTTTAATGCACTAAGTTGATACCTCAATATATCAGTACTTAAGTTCAACAGCGTTTTACGGCTTATAGCTGCTTTACTTTCACAGACAACAAAGGAACAAATCCCACTCATACTAAGGACAAAGAAAATAGATTACAGCCATTACTAATGTTGACAATGATAACTGAAGATTATACAGTTTAACACTCAATAGACTGTCAAAGTCAAAGTCAAATCATTTATTTCATTTAGGCCTTTACAAGCACTTATGAACGTCAAAATTATAACTAAGTTTGATTCTAGTTGCCCATTCCAAAAGTAGCTTCCTATGGAGAAGAACGGGCAAGAAACTCCATGGTTACTCTTTTTAAAAATAATATAGTATTACAATTTGTATGTATTGATACATACAGTAAAAGCATGCGAAGATCATGTAGAATCGCAAAGACAAATGAGGATAAAGTGACAATTAAAATGCTACATGGTGTTCACATTTACAAATTGGTTTATATTTTGGTACAAAGTTACAAACAAATAATCAAAAGATGAATACAATTTTATTTGCTGGTGTAATTTTAATTTGTTAATTAATTAGATATTGTAAGTATGTCCTATGGAGCAGGACCAGCATGTTTCCAAGCATTTTTATCTTGAATGTAATCTTCTAATTTATAATATGCTTGCTTACAAAGTGTGGCTTTTATATGAGTTTTAAACCGCATGTCATTTAGTTCCAGAATGTTGTCTGGTATTTTATTATAACATTTGACACAATATCCCATGAAAGATGTATGTACTTTAGATAATCTAAACTGCGGGATAGCTATCTTATTTTTATTTCTAGTGTTATAATTATGTCTATCACATATTTTTTCAAACAAATGTAAGTAATGTCATCGTTACAACGAGATATAGAAGAGATAAATGTATGACCTAAATAACAAAAGCACATGATCAGACACTTTATCTTAATAGTGCTTATACGACAGTTTATCTGACCTTACAATAACTATATTTTTTATGTTGCGAAATATACTTTCTTAACAATGGATGGCACATAACAATAAATTATTTTGACCTAATATATTGGAACACTCTTCTTAAAACCTTTGCCTAATTCTGATTAATTTGAAAAAAGGATTTAGTGGCCTATTGAGCAAACATAATACTGAAATCTTTACAAGGTATTGTAAACACCGAACCCCAAATTTTATCTATATGTTCTTTAAGGAATTTCGTATGGAGCTAAAATCAAAATTTCTCTAGTAAGCCAACAACAGATAGATGGAATATTGGAAACAGCCGCAGAATGTTATATAGATACTGTACCTGTGAACCAAAAGTTGCGACTGTCCTCTGCAGTTCCGCAAGTCTTCGCGGCGTGTCAGCTAGCTTGGGAGCTGCGGACAGCTGGTTGGACACCACAGCCAAGTCCTGGGCCGCCTGAGCAACCCGCTGGCTCAGTTCTTTGTGCTCCAAGTCTAACTGTGCGAACTTCTCGCTCAAAGCGCTGGCGTTCGCGCGCAACTCCTTGGCGGTTGTGTGGCATACTTGTAACGCGTCGTCTACACTGTTGCTGCTTCTTGATACTGTGGAAGAAGGTTGCATGACGTTATTTATAGCTTGGGGTTGTGGAATATGAAGTGTTTTAGTGACTGGTTTAGTTAGAAATAAGTTATCTTCATCATAATCTTTGATGGTTTATTTTATGTTCCATATCTGGACGAAGGCCTTCTCTCTACTAGAGAAGGCATGATCATAGGTTTGTATTAGTGAGGGAAAGTAAAATAGACGTAAATATTGATAGACAATACAACATTTACTTATAAAAAATAACGCGATCGTACACACAGAACATTTCCATTATCGACGTAGGTAGTCAACAATTATCTTTCAACGTAACCAACACAAGTTATTTTTATCGCAGTAGTAACTAAAGATTAATAAAAACAATATGGTTCAGCTGTACATCGTTAAACAGCATACCGGGTTGACGGAAACGTGCGTCAGTAGGATGCGATCGTCTTTAGTCTTAATGTTCCTCGCATGTGTGAGATTGGCAACGACTTGCGTTTCAAAGGGGTAATGCGTTTCTGAGAAATGTGGAATAGGGTTTAGGCTTAAATCTTGGATGTTCAAGCAATGTGGTGCTGATGATTACTATGAGAAATAGAGTAATATACAGTTCTATAGTTCAAGTAGTCAGCCCAATAAGCAGTGAAAAAATCCTTTAACATTATTCCTGTTATCAAGACAACAAATCAAATATCCGAATCAGAGCTCCGAAATCAATGATCCAATAGTTTTCGTATTTGGTATTTAGAGATAATAAATCTGACAGTTTTATTGAGAACCTTGACCAACTCAGATAACCTACTTCTCAGATAAAAATAACTTTATACCTGAGTGTTTATTTATAGTCGATTAACTTTTGGACCCAAAAATTCTGCTTGTAATTTCAACGTAAAACTCAGGCGTAAATTCCGCAAATCCGCTACTAAAAGCAAGGCACTTTATGAATCCCTTTTAAAGCAGTGTAATATGAAATTCACGCGAAAATTCTTCGTCTTTCCCAGTATGGGGCAGACAACAAATAACTAATGGCTTATGTTTAACTGATCACCAGATATAGTAACAAATAGCAGACAAAAATAGTAAATGATCACCAAAATGAAACTCGCATTTTAATGTAAAACTATAACCAAAGTTTTAACACTTTGCTATCCTATTTAAGTGAAATTACTCCAAAATAAATCATGCGTAAGCCAAAAATAGTAAATGATCACCAAAATTAAACCACCATTTTAAAGTAAGATTATAACCAAAGTTTTTAAATTCTGCTATCCTATTTAAGCAAAATGAGTCCAAATAGATCATTGTTATCCCAAAAGTAGTAAATGATCATCAAAATTATACCAGCGTTTTAATATAAAATGATAATCAAAGTTTTTACATCTGGCTATCCTGTTTAACGGCCAGTTTCTTCATCAAAAGTTAAAGTTAAAGTAATGTCTAAAGTAAAGGTAACGGTCAAATTCGTTTTTTCAAGGCTAAAGTGACAGCAAAACTAATAGAAAAATTGAATTTGACCGTTACTTTTACTTTAGACATTACTTTAGCCATAACTTTAACTTTTAATGAAGAAACTGGCCGTAAGTAAACCGACTCCAAAAAAATAAGTTCGGCCTGATACAATAAATGTAATAACATTATGGGGACCCTTTTCCTGCACTAGGGTGGAAAATTGTCTATTGCATGCCTCTAAACAGTGCGATAAGAGTGTGTTTTCGAGGGAGTGTATTGAGAAATACATTCTTCTTCTTCTTTCTCTTGCCCTGTTCCCAATTTTAATATTATTTTTACTTGGGGTCGGCGCAATATGTCATTTTCTTCCATTTTCCCCTGTCACTCGTCATACTGACACTCACGCATGCATTGCAAGCCGTACACATAACTTAATATGGCATCATAATACTTTATTTGGTAATAAGCCTACATTTTATGGCAATCACAGTGACTTATTTAGGCAAAAATAATACATTAATTTGGTCGTCAAGAGTTGGTGATCATTTACTAAATTTGGTGGTCGAATACAATTTAAAGTGAAGTCGTGACTAAAATAGCTGGTACTATTACATTTTCAGACTTTATTTTTCTGGTGTTCAGTAGATTTTTCTGGTTACAAAACTAAGGGTATCAAACCATTTAAATAAAACTACTTTTACGGATTTTATCGCGTTATATTAATATTATTTAATCCCGACGTTTCGGATCCTTTACAGCATCCATGGTCACGGGCAGACTGACGGGTCGCGTAAGTGTCAGAAATCAATGGGAACAAATATAATGACCACCATAAAATGCTTTGATACCCTAAGTTTTGCAACCAGAAATATCTACTGAACACCAGAAAAATAAAGTCTAAAAATGTAATAGTACCAGCTATTTTAGTCACGACTTCACTTTAAATTGTATTCGACCACCAAATTTAGTAAATGATCACCAACTCTTGACGACCAAATTAATGTATTATTTTTTGCCTAAATAAGTCACTGTGATTGCCATAAAATGTAGGCTTATAACCAAATAAAGTATTATGATGCCATATTAAGTTATGTGTCCGGCTTGCAATGCATGCGTGAGTGTCAGTATGACGAGTGACAGGGGAAAATGGAAGAAAATGACATATTGCGCCGACGCCAAGTAAAATTGGGAACAGGGCAGGAGAAAGAAGAAGAAGAATGTGTTTCTCAATACACTCTTATCGCACTGTTTAGAGGCATGCAATAGACAATTTTCCACGCGAGTGCAGGAAAAGGGTCCCCATAATGTTATTACATTTATTTTATCAGGCCGAACTTATTTTTTTTGAGTCAGTTTACTTAAACAGGATAGCAAGATGTAAAAACTTTTTTGATGATCATTTACTACTTTTGGTGATCATTTACTACTTTTGGGATAACAATGATTTTTTTGGACTCATTTTGCTTAAATAGGATAGCAGAATTTAAAAACTTTGGTTATAATCTTACTTTAAAATGGTGGTTTAATTTTGGTGATCATTTACTATTTTTGGCTTACACATGATTTATTTTGGAGTAATTTCACTTAAATAGGATAGCAAAGTGTTAAAACTTTGGTGATAGTTTTACATTAAAATGCGAGTTTCATTTTGGTGATCATTTACTATTTTTGTCTGCTGTTTGTTACTATATCTGGTGATCAGTTAAACATAAGCCGAAATCAATATATCAAAGCATTTTATGGTGGTCATTATATTTGTTCCCATAACTAATTCCATGTAGTGTAACATGACTATACATACATAGTAATCCATAATTTGTATACCTGTTGACTTTGACGCCGTCACGCATAACAAAAGTAATGGAACTAAGGCGGCCCGAGGGTAAATACTTTCCAATGGCCATGTGGCTTTGTTATTACAGTAATTGTAACGAATAATAATAAGAATAAATGAACCTACAAGCTATAATTTAAATACAATTCAGTTCATTGAAATAGTTGATGGAAATAGCATAGTTTGTAAACAATATGAAGACTGTTGATAATGCTAAAGATTTGTTTGCTTATAATTAATTTAGGACATGAAAATACTCTTGTTTTAAAGGAAGCATGATGGTGATGTCATTATTGGTAGTGTGTGTTATTGTTTAACTTTAAATCATTAATTATCTGAATAAACAATCTTGTTTGCTCTTTTAGCAAGAGAAGCAAATGATGGAAATATTACGTTGTGGATGACAGATCCCGTAGTTTAGTCGAATAGGATAAGCTTATGAAGACTTTTCAATCTCGTTCGATACAAGTATGCACCGAGAATAGGAAGGTTAATTGCAACAAAGAACCTTCTCGGTATAATTTATAGGCAAAGCTTTCTCATGTATTTGAAACAACTTCATTATTATGTAGTATAATGTTTTCCTCAGTGTTTCCGCACAAGATTATAAGAGGCTTACCGCAAGGTACTATATTAGGTACCGATATGACCTTACATTTATTGATCGTCTCGTTTTAAGTACATGCTTTTTACGCCTCGTGAGTAGTAAACATAATAACTGGTATATTTACCAAGCAACCTGTACCCTTTGACCAGGAAGTCACAGCTAAACGATTACTTATTAAATGGACATAAAGGTACTGTGAGTTCCTTATTTGTTTGACCACTTAACTCAATTCAATGTCAAGGCAAGTTGATTAGTGTGGCTGGCACATAGATTGCTATAATTTCTTGTGAAGTGTACATTTTGAAGTAGACACTAGATACAGCACACGCTATGTATACCACTGTAGGTACCTACCACATGGTGATTATGGATTTCCGCAAAGTTCTTCTTACGCATTAATAGAAATACCTACACATGAACGGTATGGTTTGCTGCAGTCTCAAAAATAAACTGTATAGTTCTCTTTACTCATACGGTCAGTAGCTAAGCATAAAATGCTGCACCGTATACTTGGTCCTTTGTGGGATTCCATTGTATTGTTTACTCGCATATAGAGCAACAAAGTATTTTAATAAGAATACTAGTGGTCACTTTGTGAAGTTTTGACATACAGATACAAGCTCCTATTAGAGGAGACTAGAAAAAAATCGTTGTGCCACCATAACTTTAGAAATAGAATAAGACAGAAAAATACAGTTCGAGGATAGTCAATTAGACTTCAATCAATTAAGTAATAGTAATGGCACATTGGCGTAATTGATTGCTTCATGAATTGCAACAGCGCGATAACTATTCCATTTTGACATCCAGGCTAACGTGTTAGAACAAACACACAACAATGATTGCTTTATCAAATTAGGTATTACGAGTTATTATTTTAAAGACATCAATCAACTTAAATAAAAAAAGATCAACACAACACAGACATAATCAAAGTAAATACCATCTCTGCACTATGAAAGGAAGATAATTGTGAATGCAAAATAGACGTACAGCGTAGGTGTGATTCCATTGTTGAATATTAGCATTGTATGAGAATCCAAGTAATAGCGCGCGAATGGCTTTACATAACGAGATGAGTTTCCACCCACGCTTTGACGTTCTCCGGTGTTATTAACACGAATGACTTTATCTGTTTTCATTAAATATCAAATGGTAAAAATTGTTGGAGGCTGGTTTGCTTTTGACTAAATCCTTCCTTTTATTCATACCAGTTTCAATATCAGTGGTTGCTATATTGAGATCGATTTGTTTGACACCCAGCTCAGGAGTCTAATATTAAAAGGGACCTTTCACAAAAGTAATAAGTACCTACTTAAGTACTTACTATACTGGTGCTACTTTCCTAAGTACATTAAAACAGATGATCATTAAAAGTATTGACGCAGTTCGAAGGCGCTTCCTAAGAAAGCAATGTCCTTCAAACTTAATTATGTTAATTGTCTGTATTTTCAAGGCTAAGAATGTTACTGTATAAAGTCCAATAATGCTTGATTGATAGATTTGGCTTCTAGTGGTTTATGTTAAGTGTGTATTTCATCTATTGACATAATTGCTGCAGCTTTTTCAATTGTGAAGTAATTGGTAAATAATCTTTATCTACTAATCACAATAACTTTATGAATTTTATTATGATCAAACCTCTATCCATTTCAATGCGAAGCGAAGCAATCTGTCTCCTCACATCGACGAAGAGCCAGAGGACGGTGGCTGCTGACACTACACACACGCAGAAAGCTAGGGCTGCGGCAAGGCGGACGAAGGGTCTGGAGCGACGGCGGCGGGACGTGCGGCGGCCCCAGGGCTCCCCTTCATCGCTGGACGCAGACAGGAGCCGGCCTCCTCGGGAACCGCCGCCCCCGACCAGAGCATCCAGCTCCCGCCTCTTCCTCATCTTCTTGCCGACCCGCAGCGGCACAGTCGCGTGCACCGCACTCTCCATAATGCACCACAACGCTACCGCAAACGCATCCGCACACACCCGCACCACGCACTCACTTTCACGCCTGAGACGATCGAAAACTTTGGAAGGTCTGACGCGTGTGATCCGCACCGCGGCTACTTGCCGAATGACCGTAAATGATACTCAGCATATGAATATGAAATTACGATTTGCTTGTAGTCTACTTATTTCTCAGGCTGCTAAGAGTAAGTCCAAGGTATAATCATGTGCAATGTTGTGTAAATTGCAACTGCTGTTTGTCTGTGTGTTTACAAGGCGCTTACAGTCGGTTTGTACACTTTCCAATACTGAAGTCGCGCTTATGCTTGTGAAACGAATCCTAGGATTAACTTTATCGCTTCACAGTGACGATTCATTCATGACGACCGATAAAATTAAAATGTAAACATATGGAATTATGTTAAACACGAATGCCTTAGATATCAGAAATGAGTCTGCAATAGAAACGATGAAAATTTTTGACATAGAATTAGTACAATTTCTTAGTGAATTAATCGGCAAAATTGATAGTCACGCCGTACAAAAATATGTCCAGATTTATAGTAAACAAAATGACGCAATGGCTACAATAACAGCTTCATTGTATGATATTAGAACGCTGAGGGAACGTGATCGTGATCACATTGATTGTGTTTGATCACATATTCAAGTTATGTAAATTAGTGCTTACAATTCTAAGCGTATCACGATGGAACCTAGACGCCTAGGCCGGGTTTGGTCGTTTCCTTCTAGACGAGTCTATGTTACCTGAAGCGTTGGTTCTCAACCTTTTCGCTCTTATCGTCTACTCTTGTAATTTATCCATACCTACTTGTTTTCGATAAGGCTGATAATGTTGGCATCAGCTGCAGTCTCATTACACAATTTTTATGTCGACCTATTTTTTTTCAAAACACTTACTGAAATACGTAGCTAGTTTTTGAACCGTATTTTGAACAGGCATAATTAGATTTCATCATCATCATCATCATCATCAGCCTATCGCAGTCCACTGCTGGACATAGGCCTCTCCAAGTGCACGCCACTGAGATCTATTTTCGGCTTCGCATTTATTTAATTCCTGATTACCTACTCCTAATTTTGGGTTTATCATATTTCATGTCTTATCTATCTATCTGGCCCTCTGCCCTTTCTTGTCCGCTAAGAACACGAATTCAAAATTTTCTTCATAGATTTGGCGGCTCAAAGATTGAGACACACTGATCCAGACTGAAACCTTAGTCTAGACTTGGACGCGATACGCGTGAAATACGGCCGGCGTAATATCTCGCTCGAGCACGTATAAGGTCGTTTACACGATGACATTGGACTCGGATCAAGACGTATCTCGATTGTCAAAGGCGGCCTTGATCTTGCGTATCGAGAATCGATTTGCATAAAAAATCGATTGTTAATTTTGTGACAGAGCTATTAAAAAAGTTTTGATTAGGTAAGGATAGTTTTTGGCTATGTGTGGTGTATTTTATGAATGTATCTGGAATACAATTCAATTTCAAGTTTTTAAGTGTTATCTTATTTATCATGTGTTTCATTATAATATCCGTTGGGCTAAGGAAGACCATTGACTATTTTTTGAATTAGTACCTTCTCATAGAATGGTCGATGTCTATTATTTACATAACTAACATCATTTTAAACAAGTAAGTAATGTATACTGTGAAGGTGCCTTCAAAACTGGTATTTTTTAAGTTTAGGTGAATAATAATCATAATTTATCAGTCGAAATGTTGATTGCCACAATAATTCATAATATGATATAAAGGGTATAAAAAGGGTTTTAAAGAAAATCTACCAATCAGCCCTAATAATTTAAAAACCGGAAAAACTGGACAAGGCAGTAAGTTTGAACTCTAACCACGGAGAAAATGGAAGCCTACAATATGATTACACCTTAATTTTGCGCACTGACTTGTGACGTCATAAGCCACGATAAAACAACGAAGAGGAGGTGTGATAACACTATTTACTAGAGAGGCTCCGTGGCATTATCGACCTACGTGCAGACCGGACGCGGTGAATGAAAACCGAGCATGCGCAGAGGGCCCGCGACTCGCGACACCATTGTATTTGAAACAATACTAAAATCCTTATTTATTTAACCAACAGGATGCATCACACAAGCATAGGAAGATACTGATCTAATTAACAATTGTTGTTACTCGAAATTACAACTGTAAACACACGGACAAACAAACATACGGAGGACTGCGTAGAGCGTATCCTACTCACTGCACACTGGTAAATATTTTACACTTCACTAAACAATTTGAAAGGAATACACAATTTTAAATGGAGCACGAAAACTGGTCGGGAAATTTCCGAAATGTGTGATTTGTGAACCGTGTGTAAGAAACAAGGGTCCAGGGCGACGTAAGGGCCAGAACTGTCCGTGACGTCACCCAGGCGCGGCGACGCATGCGTACAGAAAACACCGCATCAGATATACAGATACTGGATGAGAAATACCTACGTGATGTATAAACACACATGAAAGAGATAGCTTTTGAGATTGACAAAAATTGATTTTGTTTTTGAGGGGATCAAAATTAAACTTTTGACAGTTCCGATTAAGGGGAGTTTCACAAACAGACATTCGAAAGTATCTAAACCGAACTATTATTTTATTCCATTTGGCTGACAGTCTAGTTTTTTCACGATAATGGCAATGGTGATTTATTGAGACCTCATTCAGTCAGACAAATATCTTTTTCCCAATAATGTAGAGAAAACAATTTATGATCTTATCCAGTCAATCTTGAACAATGTTAAAAGTAGGTTTTGTTACCTACTTTTAACATTTTTCATATTTTTATTTTAGGTTAAATTGAAAAATACCTTTGCTTTTTACCACATTTTACAAGAATTAATTGCCTGACACAATGGTCACACTGGTCTGTGCTAGACTAAAACATAAATACCTCGCTACCGTATCCAGTCACAACTAGACTTCTGTGTTTACTACGGCAGCGTAACCGGCGTCCTAATTTGTTCTACATTAATTACTCAAGAGCGCAGTAGCTGTAAATTGAACAATATTTAATTACTTGGCCGAACAGGTCCGGAATTGCGGAACCCGTGTTCCATGTTCATTAAAACATTTTTTCATGTTGTTAATTTTTATTTGAGTTTGTCAGTCTCCCTGAATTCCGGCATTTCATTATATAAAAGATAAAAATAACCGTGCGTGGGCGAGACCGTCCTACGCTTTTTAATAAAAGTCCTACGTCTGTGCAGACAGAGTTGGCGTTCCATAGATTTTTTGTTCGGTCAGTTTAGGCGCACGTATTCAACTATGGTACAGTCGATTCTTTTTCGTTAGACTGTACCTTCGTGAAATTAAATTGTTGGGAATGGTTGGGAATGATTCCACTATCATCACACCTGATTTTATAACCAATCATAATTAATTTAATGATAATAATGTAACAGGCATCTTAATAGCTTTACTGGTTCTTTGCCTCTTCATTATCTACCTATATATTTCTTTCACCATTCACTGTATGGAGTTGGTATCCTAATGGATTCAATACACAAGCTCCATAGGCCGATATAATCAATAACCGTTTAAGGAACAAAAGCATACGTTCTCAAAGGCTGAAAAGGGTTTAGAAGCCACATTTGGCTGAATGGAAGAGGATTCCGTGCGTAAAACACGTTTTAATACAAACAGTGCATGTTCGTAGTGTAGTACAATAATAGTAACGAAACACACGCCAACAACGTCATGACAATTTAAATTAATTAGAGCGCTACTAGACGCCCGTAGACATGCTAGACGCTTGTGTATCTTGTGACTGCTATGCTTACTGCTTTTGGCGTATAAATGCAGAGAAGATTTCGAATGAAAATGCAAGACTAATGGCTAAGTTTTCGTAAAGAAATCTGGTTCTTTATGATGAGTAATAACAAAAAAATTTTTACAGTATTAGATACTGTACATTTTCATTATTAAAAAAATAAAGTAATTAGAGACAATTTGTTTTTTTTTCTTATTCTTTATTTACTGCCCACAGGGACCAATCAGAACTCCGATTCCCTTCAATTAGAACGCCGATACTTTAATTTAAATACTAGTGTGTATCAATTGCTACGTGTCCGTTTATTCCTCACGCCACATACTGCCTTGAGACCTTTGAATTCCTCAGAGAGGCACAACTAATATATCTATATACATACGTGTTTAAAACAACAACAAAAAATACAAAGCCTTTTTTGTGTCAATTTATACAACGTTATTTTTTGTTTATGCGAAACCTGATACACCTATCTAGTATTTTTATGTAAAGAATCTATGTACGAAACTTCAAAACCGTATCATGAAAAATCACAAAGTTATAAGCTTGTTAAGTTACGGGACTGTCCGAGTGTCCGTAAAAATACATAATCACCACAAAACGCACACATGCAGCGCAACGCGATAGCACTGTGCGCTCGCGCCCGCTATGAACTCGCCGTGACCTTTGTTGTGCGAGAATAAATACCTATTTGTGGTGTCCAACATTCAAAGTTTTTTAGATAATTTTGGGAAAAAATATAACATGGTGTAAAAACTATTGGAATCGATTCAGTTACTGATTCTGAACAAACTATATTCAGGTTTCGCACAAACAAAAAATAACGTTGTATAAATAACTTTTTTATACCTTGAAGTAAGAATATAAACAAAAGATACATATATCGCTTTAAGTCTTACTTTACGAGTCTCCTATCATATGTTATTACTGCATGTTATAACTTTATACATAGGTATTTGACATGGTCATTATTTAAATATGCATAGTAGTAAATACTTTTTGATAAGAGCTACAACTTATTGTTGTAGAATAACAATAACATTGTAAATAAAAATATAAGAACCACTCAAGTCATTTTTTGTCAGAAACTTTTTTTTCAGCTCCATCTATATCTTTTTTGTGAGTTGTTAGTAAAAAATGATGTAAACAATTTTTTGCGCATCAAGACCCTAACATTAACCAGTAATTATATTCCTCAACTGTTGTTGGTTCCAAATTCAAAACTGTTTTTTTTTTTTTCTCTGTATTTAGCACACTATGCAGTTTATTGTTAAACAGGATATCATTTTTGATATTTGGGAAGGACATGCAGCATTATCCTGATAAGTCCATAATTTGTCATATCCTATTGCCAAAAAATATGTAGCCCCACATAAATAACTGTTATTCAAAATGAAAATGCTCCCAAAGGATAAAACAGGACATGGTGCGAGTCCGACTCGGACTTAAGCCAGATTTGAAATTATTCTATGATTTGAATAAGAAAAAGGTATCTTACTAAATTCATTATAAT
This sequence comes from Helicoverpa zea, assembly GCF_022581195.2. Lineage (NCBI taxonomy): Eukaryota > Metazoa > Arthropoda > Insecta > Lepidoptera > Noctuidae > Helicoverpa > Helicoverpa zea. The sequence continues at coordinate 4,318,272 of NC_061468.1, forward strand.
ATATGTACAAATTTGCAGTCATCATTATGGCATATCAATTTGCTAGAAAATTAAAGAAAAACTCACCATGTCCAATTTCCACTCTCATTGTAGTAACTTGGTCATAGAGAGCTGCACAAATCCATGTTAACATGAGCAGCCACAGCAAGAGAGTGCCTCTCACAGCCCAGCGGAGTGCGCATCGTACTTCTGTACCAATGTTGTGTTCTAGAGCCGCTGGGGCAGAGCTTCTGCTGCGCTCACGTCTGTAAGCCATTGACAATTTGTTAACATGAAGGTTTTATGTAGTTTTAGGTGACCAGCCTGTATCATATTGTATCGAAAAGTTGCTATTAGAATATAGATCTGTATGTGGATTGTTACTCAAATTTTTATCCCATTATAAAGACCCATTGGCTGAAAAAATACATTTTAGTGTAGTTCTAAACTTACTTTGTAAAGATTTAGTTTGAATATAAGTAATATGTAACGAAAATGCTTTTTTTTACAAAACAATTGGTTCCATTAATCATATCTAATCAAAGACCCTTATATTCTTTTGTTTCATAAATATATAATTGTATTCCACTCCTTGTGGATACCATACTTGTTATTTCTTTTGAATATACCAACTCTAAAATATATGCTTTGGTATAAACTGTTTAAAACTAAACTACTTATAGTACTGAAATGTTACAAACCTTGTGATTTTCTTCTTCCTGCTAGGAATTATTTCTAGCTGCAAATCTTCAGACTCTTCGTCACTGGACAAATCCAGAAGACGGAAGTTTTCCTTGTTGACTTTAGATGGTGCAGACATTTTATATTCCGGCTCATATAACACATACTATTAATGTGCGATATGCATCAGATAGATAACCACACACTATTTATTTACTTGCAATCATAAATTCACTTCAAGGTTAGAAAAGTTTGTATATAAGTACTGAAGACTGAAGATACAAAAGCTTACCGCGACAAAGGTTATGTTTCGGGGAAATAAATCTAATTACGGATAATACACAAATAGAATTAATAATAGGATATGTAGTATTATTGCTTTAGAGATTCATGCTAAAACTACGTAGAATTGGAGCAAATTATACGAAATGATAAATTGGATATGTCAAAGTCAAAGTAATTCTTCTCAAGTCTCAACTCTACATTGTCAATAACAGTCTTGTTTATTCAAAGAATTTGTTTTTTTCTATGATTTAACTAATCTCAGTAATTATATGTTTATTGTTTTAGAAAAGGATTATGAAAACACTAGACATCAAAGAAATAATCATGAAATTTTTGCAAATATAAAAAATTGGAGGAAGATTTGTGTCATCGCACGTGCTTTTTTATTTTGTTGGCAACCTTAAACTGACTGTCAAAAAAGGTCTGTCACTTCATTTTACTGTCAAATTGTCAATCAATGCAAATTTTGTAAATGCAATGGATCGTGTACCGATTTTAGTAAATTTTATTATTTAGTGTAGAAATAAAAACAATTATTCAACTTCAATAGTTACAATCATGAAAGAAAAATGGAATTTTATTTTGTATCTAGTTTGGTTTTCGTACTTGGTTCTGTCAGCGGTGCTGATGTTCGGGCATGGATTCCTGTTATCCCGTAAAACTCTCAGTGATGTTACTGAATGTGTGCCGCTCGATAAGTTTGGATGTGATGGCCATGAAAATTCTACTGTGAAGGATTATTGTCACGAGGATGAAAAGATTCGGCGAATTTTGTCTGTGCCTGGGGGTCCACTGGCTTGCGTCCCGCAGCGGTCCAGGGTGGTGTTTTTGTTAGTGGATGCTCTGCGGTATGACTTCACGGAGTACGACGAGAGTATAACGAATCCGCTGCCTTACCAAAACCGGTTGCCGGTGATGCGTGAGATGTTGGACCGGTGGCCGGATCGCGCGCGCCTCTACCGGTTCATGGCTGATCCTCCGACCACCACGCTCCAGCGTGTCAAGGCGCTGGCGACAGGCTCGCTGCCCACTTTCATTGATGCAAGCTCTAACTTTGCAGCTATGGAGTTACAGGAGGACAATATCATTGATCAGGTAATTAATCTTTATAATGCCTTTTGTTAAATTGTGTTCTTAATTTAAGATTTGAACATTTTTGAACATGAATAGACAATCGTGCCTTTTTAACAGAGTGGGAAATAGTCAGACAAACTCATGATTCTGGGTTATGGTTTAACTTTTATCTCAATCATTATTAAATAGTGTTACATCACTTAGGTGGCCAAGAATGGTGGGCGAGCAGTACTGCTGGGAGATGACACATGGTCCCGCTTGTTACCAAAGCGGTGGCTCAGATCTCATGCTATGTATTCATTCCATACTTGGGACCTTGACACGGTTGACACAGGTAATTACTTAATTAAACAGTAATAGAAGTTTATTAACATATTTACAAATAATATTTACATTTAAATTAAAAACTACCAGTAAAAAACTTGAAACTAAAAAGCATCAAAAATTGAATAAAATTAAATACATATAAGACTATTACACATTTGTCCTATATGTATTCAAACCCTTTATCATAGCACAGATTTTGGTATTTTATCTGTAAAACATTATCTTGAACTTATATCTTGTAATCTTTTGTATGCCTACAACAGAACAGTAATTAAATTAGATTTAATAAATCCAGCTGGCATCAAAACTACCAAGGCCTTAATAAGCCTAAATAAACCTTACCCTCATTATATTTGAATTTAGAATACCAATCAACCATTTTCACATCTTATTACAGAGGTTGACTCAAAAATATATGATGAACTTAGAAGAGATGACTGGAACTTGCTTGTCGCACATTACTTGGGCGTAGATCACGCTGGACATCGGTACGGGCCCAACCATGCGGAGATGACCAGGAAACTAGATGAAACTAATGTAAGACTGAAGAAAGTAATGTCTATGCTGCCACCCGATGTACTCTTGTTTGTGGTTGGAGACCATGGAATGACTGAAACAGGTATGTAATAGTCTGAACACACTACTAGTTAAGGTGTTGTAAAATCATTTAATGTATCTAATATTTAATATTAATGAAGTATTTTCAGAGTATGTAATATCTAATTTTAGAAATAATAATTATGTTAAATTCACTCTGATAAGTTATTGAAGAGTAAACGTACATTGTATTGCAATTACCTTAGTAAATATCTGTGGATCAGTCATTCATCCCAAAGATGCATTAAGTTTCTATGGGCCTTTGATTAGATGCCTGATTTAAATAAATAAATTAAAAAAAAAATTACAGTTACATAAATAGGAAATATGGGTCTAAGGAAGGAGACAAAAATCCATAGATATTTTCCCAAATCTGTATTGTACTTGTACTGATTAAGTAAAGGTGCAAATTTTTCACATTGTTTTAGACTCACATGAATGGACCGACTCAGAGGGTAGGTATCAATTAGTATTGCTTGCAATGTAGTTATATAATGAGTTTTGTGTGTTCATTACAATGTTTTGTCTAGGCTAAATAATTTGCTGCTACGTGTGTGATTCTAAAGCATTTCTGTTAGAATTTACGTCAATAGGGACTGTAGTTTGCCATTATTATTGTTTTGCATTTTGTAACTTTTTTATATTTTTGTACTAATCTTAAGTTTTTTTATGAATAACAACTTTGTAACTACAACTAACATACGAAAATAATGTAAATTTTTAATTACATCATTCTAATTATGGTGATAGGAATATTAGAACGCATATATTTTTTATGTTTTATAAGCTACATAGGTTCTGCATGCAAATGTTATGCGTTACACAGTGAGCCATGATCTAGTTTGTGTGAGGTAATTATTCAGCATCATAACAAGTTTCCCTTTTGAATGAATGTGAGTGAGAATTTTATAAAACACCCCAGTGGTACCAATTCTTGGACCTCATCAACCATTTAGTATGCCTCACACAAACAGCTCATGTCTTGCTATGAATGCTGTCTCTATTTATTCAAACAACAAAGGTATTCCCCTTAATCAGGTGACCACGGCGGAGAAAGCAAAGCCGAACGCACTGCAGCATTCTTCGCGTACCGAGGCGCAGGCCTGGCCGGGACTGGGGCCGACATACTGACCGGCACTGAAGTACAACAGACTGATCTAGCGCCTACCCTCAGTGCGGCGTTAGGAAGACCACCACCGGCGCCTTCCCTAGGACATCTGCTGTTACCAGTCTTACCTAAATCTAGTATCAGTCACACTCTGCTCCATATGACCAATAATTTAAAACAGGTTAGTTAAAATAAAAAGTCTTATCTCCTTTTATAAAGTTGTCCAAATTGTAACTTTGACAAACAGTTTCAATGTTAGAATTTTATCTTGCATGACTAATGTACTGCAGTAGCACTAATGCTCATTATCATACAAAATATTCAGCATATTTAAATAACATAATGCCATCGTCAATAGATAACACAATACATGATCCGCTACGGAGAGGAATCACAACAAGTGTCGCTCGACCGACTCGCGCATCTTATCAATGCGACGCGGGAACAATTACACAAAGCCGCCACCGTCGAGACTGAGGACGAGCTAAATAATTACGTTGCGGATGTCAGGTAATGCGGACACACACCAAGCTATAAACAAACGATTCTCAAACTTTACGGAATGTAAATAAGACTCATTTTTGTTCCAGGGCCCTAGTTGACAACGTACGCAATGTCTTCCGTGAAGTTTGGGTTGAATTTGACTCTCTGTCTATGCTCAGAGCTCTCTTACTTCTTCTATTGGCAATATTTTTCAATTGGTTAATAACAGAAGGCATTCCTATGGAACGGCTTCCCAATGTCTTTGCTAGTACTTTTGTCCCCACTGGACTTATTTCGATGGCTCTTTGTGTAGGAGTTTGCTATACAGCTTTCTACTTTAAAGTTCTAGAAGATTTGGAACATGCTATCATCTTGAGCACTGGTCTTGTATCGGCGTGCGTGACTTGCATATTGATCATTATGCATTGGGATGGGATCGCTCAGAGATGGTATGAAGGACGGTCGCAGTTCTATGAACGTTTCGCACGCGCGGCTCTGGTCGCTTCGGCGGCTGTTTTAGTATCAAACAGTTATATCATCGAAGAAGGCGCTACCCTCGCGTTCTTGTCTATGACTGTGCTAGGTTTAATGGCGTGGAATGTAGGAAATGCAACTGCTTTGTTATATTGGGTCGGGTGTGGTGTTGTATTGGCGGGAACTAGGTCTTATAGAGGCTGTAGGGAGGAACAAGGAGATTGTTGGACGGCCGGGGCTGGTGTCCCCACAGGGCAGTCTTCAAGGCCGGCTTTAGTACTTGGCATGGGAACTGTGGCAGCTGTGGTTGCTATATGCCGGCGCCATGTTGGTTGGCGAGGTTATTGCACTGTGGCTGCTGGTCTGCTGGCCTGTTCTCATTGGGCGACTGGTTACGGGTCGTTAGGATCTCCGAGTCGTGCGAAGCTGCTAGCCAGGGCCGCTTGGCTTTCTCTAGCAGTCATGTTGGCATTGCTATGGAAGCGCGAAGGTCGCGGCGCCACGCTGCCTCTAATGGCCTGTGGTCTGATGTTGTTCGTCGCCAATACATTAGTGCTAGGCGTTTCATACGCTCCATCAGCTGTATTAGCATTAATTCTCGCGTGTTTAGCGCTGAATTTAGTCGCTAATCTGAAGAGTGAAGGATCGATTAAGTTTTGTAAGTATTTTTTTACATTCGATTTGTATTTAATCTTTTAGCCTCAATTAATTCTGATTTTTATTTATTTTTCAGCACTGGCAACCCGATGCAACTCAAGTGTAGCGTGTATGTGGGCGTTATTGGCGTCTTATGCTTTCTACGCGACAGGGCATCACGCCACTCTGGGCCATGTCCGATGGGCGCCTGCCTTCCACGCCGGGGATCCTAACTATTTAGACATTGGACCTCCCATCACTGCCTCTCTTGTCTCACTTGAATTATTTGGTAAGAGGTTTATTTATTTCCTACACACACCTAAATATTGAAATGAATTATGGACTAAATGCATTGTATTTTGTTGTATTGTAAGGAATATTGCGAAAGTTTAAGTAACTAATAGTTACCCACTTCATATTGATTGAACTTAGAAAATGATTTTTGAACTTAGAAGAATATCCAAAAATCTAATTTTAAATTGTGTAATTTAACTTTTCAGGTACCCTATTCGCGTTTGGTGCGGCGGTACCCTTGTTAGCGTTATGGGGTCAGAACGGTGCGGCCCGAGTGGGGCCCCGCACACAACTAGCAGCTGTCTTCTCATTGTGCCTCAAGTTTATGCTCTGCTTTGCAGTCAGGGTATGTAGATAAAACATTGTTGAAAATTATCCAAAACGTTGAATATTTTTAAAGAAGCTACACATTTTAATTGGAATTAGTTAAAGTTAAACGTGTAAAGAAATACCTTGGAATGCCTCATGAAACGGCAAGCACATTAGTGAAACTGAAATTACAGTTATCTATTTAGGTCGAACAAATAAAAAATGTCGTGTCCTACTTTTCATTGAATTGCAAAGCGCTAACAGCTAAGCTAGCTTACCTATCACTGATCGTTCAGTACACAAACATAGGTACTGTATTAAAAAATCCTAGAGCTATCTTATTCTAGAACTACATTCTTTTGTGCAAGGAAAACACCTAAAACCTTATTCAATATTCCGCAGGTATTCGCATGCGCGATCTCAGCAACAATCCACTGCCGTCACCTAATGATTTGGGGTGTATTCACTCCTAAACTCTTGTTCGAGAGCGGCGCCTGCGCGGCCGCGTTACTCGGCACACTCCTCGGCGCCACTCTCGCGGCCTGGCACTTGCCGACGCAACACCGCTCCAGTTGACACAAACAATAGCGAGATAGTTTTATATGGACTGCATCAGGGGCCTCGGAGTGAATGTTAAATTTTGATGATCGTATTGAGGGTCTACATGTAGGGACGGCATGGTTGAGGGTTGAAATTTTTGCCAAAGGATATTCAAACTTATCACGAAGGAATATGACATAAAATCCAGTGTTTTAAATTGACGTTGTGGCTTTGAAAATGCTTTCTTGGGTTGGTTTTGGACTATATGGATCCCTTAGCACGTCACGGTATTTCTTGTAAACGTCTATCTATAAGGGGCTCGATTCTGCTAATTCTACTTAAGCGACATTTGATTGATATCCAACTGAAATCCAATCACGACTCAAGATTGCATTGTTATCCAATTTTCACATTATTACATTAGCAGAATTGAATCCCAGTATATGTCCAAAATGATACAGAGTATAAGCGGTCTGTGTAGGTGGCATATTGTCTGCCATGCCGTTCCAATATGTCTGCCTTTAGTAGTACCAATTTCATAAAATTATTGTAGAGTTGAACTTTATCTTATCTTCACTAGGCAAGCAATATTCCTGTGCCATCCGTTTTTAAATAGATAACTTTGGATCATGTTATAAAATTGTGCTGTGTAGTCTATTTCAATTAATTTTATTACATTGTTCATTGTTCTTTATGGTTTGCTCTTAAATTTATACCGTCTTACCACAAAAACTTTTAAACGTAAGTAAGGCCAATATTGTTTTAATTCTGCCTGCTTTTTAAAGACTTCGACTGTGGTACACATAAGTCTAAAACGCATCTGAATTGTAGATCCTTACTCATTGAAGTATTTTCAGTATAATGTTTGAAGGCCAAAATAAATTGTATGTGCTGAAAAATTGACTAGGTATAGTTTACGAGGCCCTTACGTTATTACGCTTGGTCAGACTGTTGTACACTAAAATAATCTAAGAATTGTTTTGGTCGAGATTATCGAGATATTATTATAATGCATGCGGATGTGAAAGACGTTTGTAATGTTACGTTTTATTGGAATGTTTACTGCGTGAGATGCGAAATTCTTTTACGAAGTACGGGTTTCATTTTGTGCTTAATGGTTGTATTAATTTTAATATCGTTTTATATAATGATGACGTGATGTCTACCCAAAGCATTTTAATATAGATATTAAAGATGTATTTTAAATATAATTTATTGTATTTGAACAAAAACTGCCATAGGCTGTTAGTATTGTTATTCAGAATAATGTTTAATGACGTTGTTATTACTTAATTGGAATGAAGTTATACTTATTGTAAATTCAAACAAATCAGTATTTGCTCTAGTTGACATTGATTTAATAATTTATAGTTTTAGCAATAGTATTCTTATTTTGAATCGCCATATAATTATGAAGGATAGAATAGATATTTACTACTTATTCCATTGGCATTATGTTTTTGGTTTAAATCAATATGTTTTTTTTTTTTATATTCATAAATAAAGAATTTTAGCACAATATTGGGTTTTAAATAAAAACATAACTTAAACGCATATATTATAACATTTATTTTCTAGAATACTATGACTTTTTACTGTCAATGTGAGAATATAGTTTAAAAAGATAAAATATTATATCTTCAAACCCCAAAAGTGTAATGTGGTCACAAAGCTAGCTAGCAATATTCTAAAAACAAAGCTTGTGACATATAGCACCTTCACTCACCAAAAAATTTAATTTAGAAATGAATATGAAACTGGTTATAAAATTCATTGACACTGATATACACGCACACAGTTTGGACAGAGGAAGGAGGGCAGATCACGTGGCGGGCGCGGGAGGCTGGTATGGATTCAACAGGTATTCCGAGAAGGAGTTCACAGCGGCCGCACCACGGACTTCTTTGTCCAGAAGAGGCAATTTGGTCACATGGAAGTCTTCGTATAAATCTGCAATTTGTTCCAAGTACTTTTCTTGAACCTTGTGCCTCGCTGCACACAGGTCGCAAGGCGCCGAAGTTCGCAGTAACAGCTGGTTGACGATAATGTTGTGTGTGTCGATGCCACATCGCGTTAGCTCCTGAACTAGACGCTCGGTCTCGTACAAGGACAAAAACTCGGCAATACAAACACACACAAATGTTGTCTGGTTAGGGTCCTTGAACTGGGCATTCACTTGTCTGATAACTGAGAGCATTTCGTCCATTTTGTTGCTGAACATGTCTGAGTTGAACTCCGCCAGGCCAAACAGTGTTGCTACTTGGTTGATGAATGGGGCAACCTAAAAAAAAGTAATTTATGAGATGGTGACCTTCACATAATTGATTTTAATTGTGTAGTTATTTAAATTGTTAATTGGTATGAAGTTAAAATTCTAACCACTGATCATAACAAGCTGAAACAATGGAAGGTTAAATTGCTTAACTGTATTGATTTCTATGTTTTTCTAACTTTTATTAGCTTCTTACCTTCGACTTGAGACGCATGAGTTTCCCAAGTCCTCGCTCCACAACTTGTGGGAAAGAGAGCAGACGAAGGGTATGTCCTGTGGGTGCAGTGTCAAACACCACTGCACTGAAGTTCATGCCCTTCACAAGTTTCATTACCTGTTATAAAAACATTTTGTCATATAGAAATTATTAAGCATTTTGTCTTATAGAAATTATAAAAGTATTCCAAATGATATGGATGTGTGGTCCGGTAATGTGTGCACTAGTAAAAGTATGGGTAGGGTGATTAATTGACACTTCATATAGTGTTTTGTGTTTGATGGGATTACATCTTAACACCAACTGTTATGAAAAGTATTCTACATCTGAGTAATATACATATTCTGCGAGTTTGTAAGTATCTGTTTGATAGCTGATCAGATTTTTTGCCTTCTTGCATCAGCATAATTTTATTATAATGTCACATAATAAGGGGATTGAGTCACGACAAAAACTATCAGCTATTACAATGCACAATAATAAAGGAATGACTCACAATAAAACTAAGATTGTATTTTTTATGAAGTACTAGCTTTCGCCCGCGGTTTCACCTGCATTCCGTAGCCGGACAGTGACAAAAACCATCCTAAAACCTTCTCCCGGGTCTGAGTTACCTTCCCTCTAATTTTCAGCCAAATCTGTCAAGCTGTTTTCATGTTATGTTGTGACAACGGAAAGCGGGTTTCATTTTTATATATATAGATGATTTGATACAAGATACCAATGAGCAATAAGTTCGACTTCAAATAGATGATTATAATTTAAACCTCATTAAAAGTGTGAAGGCACAAATTTAACCTAATTCAGTGGACCTTAACTCTATGGTAATAATGTTACCTCAGCGTAACTCATAGCCTCGTCAATTCCAGGGAAGGCTCCAACAATTTCCTGCATCACACCCTTGCCCAGCCTCATGGCTTCAGTTTCACCCTCAAAGTATTCTTCCGGTAACTCTGTGAGCCCCACGTTGGGGTCAATCTCCATGGCAAATAAATTGTTAAAGCCTTTTACTTTGGTTGGCACCTAAAAAGTTAATTTAAAAATGAGAAGTGGGTGCATTTTGATTGTTGATTCTATTTATATTAGAAATTGCAATACTAACACGAAAGAGTCATGTACAAAATAACATCAGTTTTAGTAGATTTCATAAGATTGGCGCTTAGCATTACATTGTTGTTTTAAGTATAATGATAATTATGTACAAAACATAACCTACTTTCGAGAACTTTTGATCGAAGGCGTCAGAAATGTTGTGAGCTGGATCAGTCGAGATAATGAGAACTGATTCGCGGACCTTGGCCAGCTGGACCGCCAGGCTGCAGCTAGAAAATTATATACTCTATTAAATTTCTACGACCAAGGCGATATCATTTATTTTTTTTATAGTAAATAGAATACCTGCATGTAGTTTTACCAACACCACCTTTCCCCCCCACGAAAATCCACCTAAGAGATTTCTGTTCAACCACATTTTTCAAGGAAGGTTCTAAGGTCTCGAAATCTTTGTTTTCTTCCATTTTTACAGAGTAATCAATTTAACGTATATATTAAATTTACTCTAAAACTCAAGTCGAAAATCGTAAACGTAAATTTTTTTGACGTAATGTGACGTGACATGAGCAAAATTTTCAATCAAATCGGCTGATCGGCTGCTTCACGCCACAGATTATTCAGTCGGGCTAGGGTAGTAATCCAGTAATCCTTCAATCGTCGTTTATTACTAATGGACGTTAATGGCCGGCTCCGGCCAAGAAGTTATATATCTAACTATTTTCCATCTACGCGCTAACCATTTATATTAGTTGAACTCGTATTTTAGTTCTAGTAGTATTCCAGTAGCTCGCCAGTAGCTGCTCGGCTATATAATAGAAATAGATGGAAAGTGAGAAAGTTAGCAACATTGACTATTAACCGTCAATGTCAAAGAACGAAATATAATCATAATATAATCTGTGTTGAAATGTCGGTCAAGTCAAATCGCAAATAAAGAATTCGATTTTCGATCAAAATAAATATTTCATGAAATCTAATGACTGAAATGTGCAAGTTTATAAATGAAAATAATGCTCTATCGTCTTTTCCGCGGTCGTTTCACATTCAGGTTTTACATAGTGTTCACAATAGTGGTCATTGTGACGATATGTTGCTATTTTTTTCCGCCGATCTATCCCATAGCCCCTGTGACTGTGCCCCCAAGTCCTCTGCATCCTCGTTCTTCAAGACATTTGTCTAAATTAATGACGGTAGTGTTCCGCCAGTTTGAGGATTTTGAAAATGACATCGCCGATAGCGTGCAGTCTTTTGTGTCAGCGTTTCCTAATATGCCTGTTGTTGTAGTGTGTGAGAATACTCCATATCCACCGTTCCCGTTTTCTGTAACAAACGAGACTTTGAAGAATGTTAAAGTATTGTCATTGGAGCTGAAGTTGAATGCTTTGCCACAGGATTTGAATCCACTGACACAGATATTTACTGAATATGTGTTGTTCGTGCCTGATTCTACGCGAGTGTCGCGGCGTGTGCTGCAGCTGGCGATGGCTGCAGCGGCGGCTAACCCCTTGCAGGGTGTAGCCGTAGGAGTAGGCAATGCTCATCTGATATGCCAGCATGTGCAGTGGAACTACGCGGACTGGACACTGCACTACAGTAAGGATGCCTCTGGCAAGGTCTGTGATGCGGTACATGGACAACATGCGCTGCTCATCAAAACTTCTGTCCTGCAGAAAGTTCCACAGCCATTTGCATTGCCTTTTCCTGAATCTCTGTATCTTCAAACTGCAGTCAAAAATTTCAAGGTTTGTTTATTAAAATATTCAAAACACTTGATTATTTATTAGATATAAAATGTGTGAAATACTAATAGATTATATAAATATTTAATTCCAGGTTCAAATATCAGATGGCAAGTTAAGTGCAGGCCGAGGAGTATTGAAGACTCCAGGAGCAAAGCAAAGAGCCACTCGTCACATGAGAGACTACCGAGTGGCTCTGTATAAACAACTGGGCGTGAAGGCTGTCATCAGAGAAGATGGGAGAGTCCAGTGGTTTGGCTGTAAGAGGGAGACACAGGTAAATACCAGACATAAATGCAATATGTGTAATACTTTAAAGGTACTGTAATAATCTTACACATAGCATAAAAGCTGAAGCCAGTTACTTTGTCAGTGCACAAGAGATTCAGTAAAAATCAATTTAAAAATTGAGCTAGTGCTAATAATAGTTTTAAGACAAAGCGTATACCATGATGATGATGGAAATTAGAGTTCATACGGTTAAATATCTGATCTGAGATCCATTTTTTAGTATAGATACATAATAATATATGATTTATGTGTACTTTCTTTATCAAAAAGAGTAACAAAATTAACCCTTAATTCTCACATTTCCAGCGCTGTTTCCCATCAGTACAAGGCACGCCATCATACATGCTCTCTGGACGCAACACGCCACCATGTTGTCGGCGCAACATGCGTCGTGTCGCGGGTCACGTGTTGCGAGCGCTGTTGCAAGCCGGTGCTAGGTGCTGGCTGGAGACCACGTCGTTATTGGGGGCTGTCGTTAGGTAATCTATGTACCTAGTGTATCTATACTAATATTATAAAGCTGAAGAGTTTGTTTGTTTGTTTGAACGCGCTAATCTCAGGAACTACTGGTCCGATTTGAAAATTTCTTTCAGTGTTAGATAGCCCATTTATCGAGGAAGGCTATAGGCTACTTTTTATCCCGGTACGATAAGTAGTTCCCACGGGATGCGGGTGAAACCGCTGGCAGAATCTAGTTATGAATAAAACTTGGGCCTGACCTGGGTACGCCCAGATGCTGCGGCCTAGCTGCTCCTATATGTACTTAAACTTGCTCATGAATAACTCTAACGGTGAAAATCGCATGAAAATTCATGCAACAAACATGGCAGAGGAGTTTGTTTCATATTAATGGTTACATATGTGGCTAAATTGCTCTTACATCTGCTCACACTAGTTAATGTAATTCTGTAGTATCTAGCGTCCCATTAAATAGGGCTCTCGCAAGTCTCACAATACTACATGGTAGTTTCAAGAAAACTCAAGTAGTTGCTATAGTCCAGACTGACATCAATCCCTTATTTTAAAAATGAAACTTCTTACAATCTTCCAGAGGCGACATCCTACCATGGGCGGAATACGTAGAAATCGGCATCCGCGCGTCCGACGTGTCCCGAGTATCATGGCTACAGCGAGGAGGCGCCGACGCCGACGGCTTCGTATGGGAGCGCGCGACTAAAGGCCATTACTACCGCGTCGCGTACTCTGCGACCAATAGAGTGTATGTGCTGATACTGCCATTCACTGCGAGAAATGGCACCATGTGGCCTGCTGATTGGGTGCTGGCACATCAGAGGGAGTTTCCCGAGAGACATTTGCATCCTCTCGCTCAGGTAATGTTGTTTTGCCTTTGTGTTAAAAATTATGACATTAAAGAACACCACGCATCTTTCATCTGAAAAAAAGTGTGTAAAATTCGTAAAGACTATGGTACTAACTAGCTGTTCCCCGCAGTTTTACCCGCATCCAGGGAGGACTTCTTTCAGTACCCAGATAAAATATAGATCTCACCCAGGGATAGTGGTGCTTCCCAACAGTGATAGAATTTTTCACATCAGTTCAGTAGTTTCGGAGCCTTTAAGTTACAAATAAACACAATTTTTTTTCTAATATTAGTTTAGATATAATTTATAAATGTATGTGTTGCAGATCACATTTGCAGGCCGGCAGGCGCCAGCCCCTAACGACGCTAGAGCGTTCTTAGATCTGAAACTGGGCGCCAACGCAGTGGAGCGCTGCGACAAACTTGGACCCAAACTATTATACCCTTGAATTTTTGTATAGTCCTTACTTTCAGCGCACATTTTTTATTATGTTTAACATAACAGACCACATATTAATTTATGCCCAAATGCGAGCGTCTATAGTCTATCTGTTGATGTCGCGTAGCCTAATACGTCTGTAAAAGCTGTAGACAGGTGTAAATACCTTATATACAGGGTGGCCCATCCATAGGCGTAAAAAAGAAAAATTTAGAAGCTCCATGCTATGGGGTATCCGAATCACCCCCATGTATGTTCAGCGATTTTTTGTACTTTAGGAGCTAGAATTATTTTTAATATTTTCCGTAATTTTCAATTCAACATTGTTTTTATCTTTTTTTTTCCTAACGTTTACAGATTTTTTTTTGTGTAATTAAACATCATGATAGTAGCTAACACCTGAAAAAAAGCAGTTTGGCTAAACATTCTAGAACTTACATAAAATTTTATCTGAAGTTCAAAATTACTGTTGGAGTTCAGTAGCCAAAAATGTTAAGGGCTTAAAAAAAAAATTATAAGGGGTGCCAGAGGTTTCTAAGCATTTTTAAAAACTGCTAAGAACCTGTGACAATAAATACCATTCATAAAAATCAGACCTTAATAGTGGTTTTTCTCCTGTTTAAAAATAGTACAAAAAATCGCTGAACATACATGGGGGTGATTCGGATACCCCATAGCATAGAGCTTCTATTTTTTTCTTTTGGACGCCTATGGATGGGCCACCCTGTATAAGTTCTTCTCATTTCATGATCTTTTAAAAAAATATTAAACTTCGGCATCAAATTTGACCTTATGACTCCGATGGCAAGAAATGAGTCTAATTTGGAAAGCTTTATCTTGATTCTCTAGTATTTCTTATAGGAAAGCAGTTTGTTTCCTATTACGTTAACTCATGCTTTTAATTTGAATAAGTTACCAGTTTCGCAATAACGTTGTTGTATTGTATGTTTGTTGCTTTCTACTTTGAGTGAGTTATCCGTGTAAGTGCAATAATAAATGAACTAGTCAATAGATGTTATGAAATTAAAATAATAATTACAAAAAACTAGATTGTAATAGTTTTAGTAAGTCAAAGAATATAGTTTAAGTTACGCTTTTTGCTTGTTACTTTCAAAATGATTATTGTTTATGTAAATACAGATTGCCAACTATTAAATTCGAATTGAAAGATTTTTAGATATAATCTCTTCTAAAACATTAGATATATTTTGAGATATCAATGAACTAGATCGAAATGTAACAAATAAAAGATAATAATGGTAAATGTAATACAAAATATTAAAAATTAAAAGGAATAAGCATCACAATATTTTATAATATGTAAGTGTAAATTACAATTGGAATTTTATTAATATAGATAAGACAAAATATAAAACTGACAATTATGTATTGTTAAAAGAGTGAACGAATACTAACTTTTAATATTCTCGTGATCCGTAGCCTAGTCCGATTTGCTTGTTATAATGTAAGAAATGAGAATTTGGTGACCAGTGTCGAGATCTCATAATGTTCTAGTCTCATGATAGTCTAACTTCTGATAGCACAAATGGTTTCTACACAATAGTTCATGATCGCCGAAAAAAGATACATCAGAATTCCGCGAAAAGTTGCAATTTGATATCGCGTAAACATGAAGGAAATTCGTTTAATTATGATGTTGGTTGCTATTGTGTACAAACCATAATAAAATTATAATGGAAGCAGCCATTCAAAATGGTGTTGTTTTGTTTTAAGAGTTTATCAAAAATGCATTTTGATTACGTGCCTTTAGCTTTCTAGGCACCTTTCACTGTATTTAAATAAGTTAAGTACTTATTATTTTCAAAGCTTTATTAGAATAATTATACAATTATGAATAAATGTGTTTTATTTAATAACGATATAACTAATTGGTATACGTTGTATGGCGGTTGGTATAGTTCAACATAATATGATTCAGTCGTCTTCAAACTTCTCGTCCACGACACCGATTTGGAAAGGTGGGTCACGAACCAAGCTGAGGAGTTTGTCCAGTTTTAGTATCTAAAAAAAGATTTAAAAACCACTGTTAAACTATCCTTCAATACGTGTCTGTCACAAACTCTTACATCCTCATTATTTGATGAGGATGAACACAGTATAATATAGAAAACAGATTTAATCATAATATTACAATGAAAATCAAACGTAGTACCTGTAATGTCCGTTGATCGATTCCTTGAGCTTTTTTCGGCGGCTTACACATTACCCTTAAATTTGGTGATAACTTCAGAACGTGACATGTTCCCCTAAAAAGTTACAAACAAAACTATTGCAAACACTAAAAACCATAGAAAATCATAAAAACAAGGATATCAAAAGAATTTGTACTCAATGCCCCCAGAGAGATTTGAACTCTCGACCCCTGGTTTACAAGACCAGTGCTCTAACCCCTGAGCTATGGAGGCTATACGAAGAGTGTTGAAATTAGTGATCAAATGATGTAGCTCCCATGTTAGAGAGGGACGGCACTATTTGATTAGAATAAAATTTATTGTTGTTTTTAAGATTATTTATCGTACTCTATTATCTCTCAAGTACAAGTCCTTTAATGTAAAAAGCTGGTTCAGATCGTGATTAACTCACTGTTATTCTTTTTTTTATCTTTGGTTATGGTACTTAATTACATTATTATATTGGCCATATTATTAACGCTTTTAGGCTCATGATGATTCATTAGTTACAATCATTATTATTGTTTATTAGTAGATGTGAATCATCACGTTGTGTTTGTGTAGCACGCGATCACGGTACAGAAGCGCCATCTATCCTATTGTATGTGGACAATTTAGGGAGGAAAAGTCTCCTCAACTTATTCCTGTTTTATTTGGGTATTTATTTATTTTTGTCCTATGAGAATGTCTAGGTATAAGTAAGGATAATTACTTGGTATCCCCGCAAACGATGACCGGTAGTTTCACATTGAAGTCTATTCTGGAGAGCTTTTTCGTCTTTTTGGAGACCACAGCTTGCACGCATATTGGCCGGTATTTATCAACATTCAAGTCGAACACGTAAACCTGCGAAAATAAACTAAACTGAAAAACTACTCTTGAAAATAAACTGAAATCTCCTTTTCTAGAAGTCGGTGAAAAGCTCCGTTTTGCTTAGAATATTGGAGAAATGAATGAAGGTGTCTTATTTTTTTTAAGTCTGAGTCATACTTTAAATGGATAATAATAATAATAATGTCTGGACACATTTTCACACACGATCGGTTAGCCCCATGGTAAGTTATTAATTAACTTGTGTTATGGATGCTAACACAACTGATAAACTACATATAGCTACATATATACATATTGATAAATACATATTGTAACACCCAGACCACGGCCAACAAGCATGCTCATCACACACATGTCGACCGAACCGGGAATCGAACCCAGGACCTTAGGTTCGGCAGTCCGGCATGGTGACCATTGCGCCATCGAGGTCGTCAAATGCATGCATGCAGTAATGGATTTAATATGCACCTAACTCGGATTTGTAACGCCAATAAATCAATACAAAATTGTAAAATATGCGATTATAATAATGAAATATGAGGAATATCCACAGGCTAAAGAATTGAGTACCTATTGAGTATTGGCTGGCAACTGATAGGCCTGCGTAAAACTTGCTCAAAATGGGACATGTAAATACCTATGTTGCTGTACAAATCAACCAAGATTTTGTTAAGTGGGTTTTCCAGACACACATATTTTATGGCAAGTGACCATAAACATTTAACAACCTTCACAGTGACGAGTGACAGTTTGATATCCTTCCTGTGGAGTGTTCTAAAATTGAAATTACCGTCTATTACACTGGAGAGCATATTAACCTCCTTGCGGGATATAAATCGATCAGTGCGGGCGGATATTGGATGTGATCTTCAGTTTAATGGCGGCCGTTTGTATGGAAACATTTTATTTTTAGATTGTGAGAGGACTTCTCAAAATACTGTAATACTTACTTAGATATACTTTTAACGTGATGATTACTGTACCTAGATAGTATGAATCAGAATGGTGGACATACCTACCTATTGCCTAATGGAGACCTTCATAATAGTGCAGACAAATTAAGCATTTATTTATTCAGGTGTTTTGGTGCTAATATTACCTTCATAACACATCAGCGGTAATTACCGTTCACAAAAATGATAAAGGTACGATCGACAACTCGACATTGGGCCTGACTAAACAGGCAAATAAAACTCAATCGTTTGATTAACAGCAAAGATCTAAAGGTACCTTTCCATCAGCAGTGCAAGCAGCGAACACGGTGCTAGAGTAAGGCGCCCACTTCACGTCACCCACAGGCGATCCCAACTCAAACATGAATAGAGGCTCACTTGCAAACAGACAAAAAATATTTAATAAACTATCCAGCATCATTACAATTTTGGCCCTTATTCACTAACAACTTAAACGTCAGTTTTTCTTAAAACAACTGTTAACTTTGAAAATTGAACATGAACATTAAACCATCTAGCATATTTGTACATTGTCGAGTGCTTGGGTCTTAGTGATTTTGGCAAAACAATTATTGACAGGATAGCAACCAATTTAATATTCTATTCAGTGTTCAGTGGTATTATCGTCCAAATCTCGACGTTTTCAAATTCAACCTTTAACCTTAAACCTCAAACCTTTTTACATAAGTATATCAATTTTGAGTATAGTTAGCCGAACATTTAGTATCTCGCAACTTTTTATTTGGCATTAATGGTTCGTGCTAAGCGACTCACTCAATATTCCGACCCGCCCTTAAGTTAAGCACTATTAGCTACCAAAGATTTTACTTACTCGCGTCCATCCTCCCAGATCTTCACCCTCCAGTCTCCTGAACAGGACGCGTAAATGCTATTATTGTAGTTATTATAATGGATCCTATAAACAGGCATGTGATGCCCCTGGATGGAGCGCACGTAGTTGCGGTTGTACTTCAGCGAGCACGTGTGGATCATGCCGTCTTCCGTGCCCACCAGGAAGATCTCCGGCTTCTCCGGGTGGAAGCAGATGCAGCTGCCACAACCTGGGAGGAATGGCTGAGTTAGGATATAACCAAGGATTATATAACCAATTTAAATACTAGATACTTCAGTGCTACCTGTACATAACTGTAAGAGTTAGTTGCACTATTTAACAACATATAACGACAAATTAACCGTAAAAGCCGTAAAATTGCAGCACACTGGTCGAATCGGTGATTTGACAACTTCAAATGGTTCGATTATTTTTATGGTCAAATGGTGCTGGTTAACCCACCATTAATTTTCAATTTCAGAAGTAAATATTTTTGACTTAACACTGACTGAAACAATCAGAGCGTCGACAATAAGATTTACTGTATGTATTGTAGCTATAACAAAACTACTTGATATGCATTTAAATAAAACTACTTTTACGGATTTTATCGCGTTATATTAATATTATTTAATCCCGACGTTTCGGATCCTTTACAGCATCCATGGTCACGGGCAGACTAAGGTGTTGGTTGTCTTGATATATTAGTTACAAACAGCTACCCTACATTTTGTTGATTATTATTGACAATCCGATTCACGCAAAACGAGCTCACTGTATCCATAGGTCGAGCAGTTGTAGGCTTGGATTTTGATTTAATAGTTTCTATGATGGGATTCCAAGCAGGTGGTATGCACCAGCCATCTTCTCTATTGAAATTTGGATGTTTTTGAAACCAGCCACAGTTGAGCGTCTACCTGCTGTTCTTCCATACATAAGAGGAATCACAGACAAGATTGGCTACATCTTGAAGCGAGCTTCAATCAAAACCTACTTCAAGCCGCTGAAGAAGATCAGTCAATTCTTACCACCTGTCAAGTGTCACATACCTCTACAAGATGCGGGTGTATACAAGCTTGAATGTGATTGTGGTCTCTCTTACATAGGCCAAACTAAAAGAAGCATAGGGACCCGCGTAAAAGAACACATCGCCGATGTCAAACACCGCCGTTCCAGACAGTCAGCAGTTTGTGAACACACACTAGACAAGGCCCAGCATTACATCAGATTTGATAAACCACAAGTCCTTGCAAGAGAAAACCAATTCCTACCTAGGATGATTCGCGAGGCTATTGAAATTAAAAAACATCCAAATTTCAATAGAGAAGATGGCTGGTGCATACCACCTGCTTGGAATCCCATCATAGAAACTATTAAATCAAAATCCAAGCCTACAACTGCTCGACCTATGGATACAGTGAGCTCGTTTTGCGTGAATCGGATTGTCAATAATAATCAACAAAATGTAGGGTAGCTGTTTGTAACTAATATATCAAGACAACCAACACCTTAGTCTGCCCGTGACCATGGATGCTGTAATGGATCCGAAACGTCGGGATTAAATAATATTAATATAACGCGATAAAATCCGTAAAAGTAGTTTTATTTAAATGTCTAATATTCGCGTAAGTGTCAGAAATCAATATACTTGATATGCAAGTTTAATCATTTCATATACAATTAGGCGGATCACGCATATAGCTTAAAGAAGTAAGCTTACTATTAACAGAGAGCATGGTGCCATCAGGCCCCGGAATGGGCGGCACATTGGAAGTCAGGGTAATGATAGTAGTGGCCTGCAGTTCCCCTGGCATCACAGCCCACTGCACCACGCGCCCGTCGCCCGAGATGGAGAAGAATGAAGGCTCCCCGTCTATTAGGCGCGGGCCCCAACGAATCTTTGGAAGGATAGATTCAAATAGGAGTTAATATCTAGTTGGGGGACTTCCTATCTAGATAAGCAAGAAGTGTTTGTAACAGTCCCCTAAATGCCACTTACTGTGAATGTTGGGAAAAGTATGATTTGCATTAAATGTCTGCTTCAGAAAAACGGAAAGCTGATTTTGACTCGTTCCTTTCATATTAAAGTTTAATCAAGAGTTAAAGCTGGCATTTTATATCACTCAAGGATGAAATTATATACATTAATTTTACCAATATTATTTAATTCTTCAATTAAAACATCAAACAGCCACTTCATATCAAACAAATTATTCAATATGATTGAACA
Source organism: Helicoverpa zea (assembly GCF_022581195.2). Lineage (NCBI taxonomy): Eukaryota > Metazoa > Arthropoda > Insecta > Lepidoptera > Noctuidae > Helicoverpa > Helicoverpa zea. The sequence continues at coordinate 4,339,432 of NC_061468.1, forward strand.
CAAAGCTCTTACCTCCCATACGATATTGCAGTGTTTATCCCTCACTGAATTCGATTTGTACTGGTAAGAAGACTCCAATGATAATTGTGCATTATACACACAAACGTTCCCGTCGTACAGTCCTGAGAAAAATAGTAGGTACATACTTTTATGGTTAGTTGCATTTACCTATAACGATAACCGAACCATTTTCAGTTGCCCAATCGCCGAATAGACTAATGGGGGCGGTTTCAGGCTAGTTATAGTTTGGATATCGTTACAGTTAGAAGGTGCAACTCATCCTTTTGTAGTTGCTAAATGAATTTCAGATATTCAAGCGCATAAGACAGTTCTTATGCGCTTGAATATCTGAAATTCATTTTTATTATATTATATTTCATTTTTACTGGCGTGTAAAAAAGTTTCTTTCTTTCTATGCTCTCTATTTAAAGATCTCAAGCCATAAAGTTTCATGAGCAGAAAGCAATTAAAAATAGCTAATACATACAAGCACTAGAGAAATTGGTGAGTCACTGGAAGCATCAGACGATCGTATCGTTTATAAAACAATTTCAGTTTGTTCATCCAATGTGTTTTATTTTATCCATACGATTCAGAATGTATTTAAAGCTTATAACTGACAACAGTTTTTTAACACATTACTGAAGTAATATATAACGGTTTATTTGTGGCTTCAATTCGCAGAAACAGTATCACAAAGTTATCGTAAATTACGAATCGAAGCTTATACATAACTTCTTATTTGTAACGATATCGTCATGCCCAAATGTTTCCAGTTTTTACTGGTTGACTCTAATTTTACATGGATAGATATTTTAGGTAATCCACTTCATTCAACTCGGCACCTATTTAAAATGTTTAAGTAGCTTGAGCTATTTTAGCAAACTAGCTAAATGGGATCATCATCATCATCATCATCAGCCTATCGCAGTCCACTGCTGGACATAGGCCTCTCCAAGTGCACGCCACTGAGATCTATTTTCGGCTTCGGCTAAATGGGATAACTTCATCATATTCGCTAGCGCCAGAATTTAAAATATTTGACTTTGTACGGCGTTTCTACCTGCGTTCAACGCAATTACTTGTCGCACCCGGTCAATAAGAAGTCTATGTCCTTTCTCAGGTTCCATCCTTCATTTATGAAAGAGCAATAGACAAAGTTACTTCCGCAATAGGTACCAGTATTAGTACTTACCAACACAAACAAGGTACGGTATTTCCGTGTAGACATCGAGACATATGACGGGCGACTCGGTGATCACCGCGTACTCCGGGTACGCTGGGTTCTTGATGCTGTACAGGCAGAGGCAGCCCACCTTATGCTGGCATGTGAAGTCCACTGGGGAACGACGAGAGGACATTTGTGCTAACTATTACTAGTGAACTGGGTTTTAAGTAGAAATATGTACATTCGATCTTTGCGAGAAGATTTCCACTCCTCACAGTGTCTCTCTCACTTCTTAAAAGTGATATTTGTGAGAAAAATAAAACAGGTTTTTAAAACGAAACTTGCAATAGAAAACCGAAAAGTTTAAATGCGTTATTTACTCACGTGAATTTACTTATGTTCTAATTTAGGGCGCGGATATAGCCCCGTAGAACGCCGTCAATATTTTTCCGACGGAAAAAAGCTATCTACTAATTTGCAAAGAAAAAGCACCCATATTTGCTCGTTTAGACTAATGACGATTTCCTAAAACTTGGAGACAAGAAAGCCAGTAACGTTCTAACATAGACCATAATTTTCTTAAAAAAGTTCTAATGTTTACATTATGCATCGCCTAATTTTAGCGCGTTGATAGTCGACTGCATACAATATGTACCTACTGTTTATAATTTTCATAAGTGAGCTTAAAGAGTTTTCCCCACTTTATTAAGGAGAGCAAATTACAAACAAACGAGACTCTAAAAATACAACAAATTGTTTACAATAAAATGTGGTGAAACATAAGACCCGGAATCGTGAAAGATCGGCTATCTTCGGAAGCCCTCGGGTTCGTTGTTGCTACATAACGACACTCTCAATGGGCTCGAGTGTCGAGTGGCTATTCAGCACCTATATTGACTAACCGTGGTCATCCAATTGCTTCCTATTCAGAGTGCGAACTGTTTTGGGACACTGAATGAGACAAATGGGCTCCTCATGATTTATATGGGTATAGAAATGAATATGCCGACAAGATGGAGGAAGAAATTAATCACGATTTTGGCCTTTGTTGGTATGACGATTGAAATGGTATTCAAATACCATTTTTCAAGGTCAGTCTACTCGTAAGTACGGCTAATAAAATCTGCCAAAATCTAGTGCGTAGTTTGCTAAACCGGCGTTCATGGTCAGGTATTCTGTTTGAGTGTGGACGAAATAGGAGAAATATGCAAGGAATCAAAGAAACGAGACTTATTTTGTAGAATTCACGTGACTATAGAAGAGTACTCATGGCAAAAGGCGTGAGTTTGCATTTGAATTGAAAGTTTTCAATTATGCTATAAAAACAAAACAGATGTATACACTTTTATGGAGGATTGAATTTCACTATCTGCACCTACTTGAACAACTATTTGCAATGATGAAACTTACAGGATCCGTATGCAACGGCGAATAAATCCTGGTAATGTGGGTTCCATTGAACATCGCAGACGGCATGGCTCCTCATAGGATCGAACTGGAACTTCCACAGAGGCAGCAGAGAGCCCATACCTTCGCGAAACTCGTCCGAAGGATCGTCCCAGTAGCGATAATCTTGAGCTAATTACGAAGATATTTGAAAATATTAGACATTACGATTCAGCATCGATGTACGACGAAGTCCTTTCTTATTTTTTAGTTAGGCATCTTCTTAATTTTCGAAAAGAACCTCAAGACAACTAGAGATCTGAAAGATCTTTTCAATGTGCGGTATGCAACAAGTAGCGGTAGATTATTTTAATATACCGATTTCTATTGCCTCTACATTAGCCTCAAATTATACCATTATGGCCCTTTTTGTAGAAGTCAAAAATTCTTACCTAATTACTATCAACTTTATTTTTGCTTTTTTGCTATCAATGCTTTAAAGAAAATCCAGGTTGTCATACCAATGTCATCATAAATGTTCTGGTTGACGAGTCTCTCGAGGATAGCCCAGGCCTCCCTGATCCTCTGCGCCAGTTTCTCGTCATGAATTTGCTGCTCCGTCTTCGCGTGTTTTGCTTTTTTCTTCCTTACCTGTGACGATTTTAAAATTCTTATTAAAACTAGCTTTTAGAAGAAGGCTTCAAGAGGTAAGTGAAATGTTTTGCCGGTTCTCGGTTTTCGGAATTTCGGTTCAAATTTCTGATAAGCAGTTTAGGGTTTAAGAGTTATTTATCAGCATACATTAATACTTATATGGTGAATGTTTTATTTATAGACTCGCGTGATCTATTTGTGTATCTTTTTAGTTTGTTAGTTCTAGTTTTCCTCTTGGGATGTACTTTTATTAATTTCCTTCCTCATACTTAATTGATTTTATTATTTCTCTCATACATAACTATTGTATTTATACTTATAGAACTTTTAATTTGTAATAGGTACTACAGATGACCAAAGCGGTCTGCACCAGAAAGTTTCTTTAAGACTGTGGGCGTTTATTTTCTTTGCAGCATACTTATTACGTTGCATGTTGTACTGCAGCCGACATTAGATAAACGAAGAGAGCAAATACATTAACTAGTAGACGTTCAACTAATATTTATTTAAATGTATTATTGATACTAATACGTTACAAGTAGACTGAAGAGGTAGCCGTGGAAAATTACCCGTTTCTATTGTCTGATTTAAATGAAACCAAACGATCTATATTTTCTAGAGTCTGTGGTCTAATCAAACTATTTGAGGGATATCAATTATTCGCGTTGCGGGTCTAATGTGTTAATATTTTGATTCAATACGTTACAGTGTAGGTCGTGATTTATTAATTTTGGTAGCCCATGTGGTTTTAGAAGATGAAGAGTATTAGAGATCCGTTGGTATGTAATGATTTACAAGTTCGAAGTTAACATGTATGTTTCCCTTTACATTCTATTTTAGATATGAATAATCGAAGTACAACATCTTTGATTGTTAATTTTAATAGAAATTCAAGATATGAGTCGATATCTAATTAATATTACGTCGGCTATCAGCCACCTTACTCTCATACACCAGTCTGAATCGTTCCTAATATCCAGAAGATTTTAATCATGTAGTATATAAACTCATTTCTGTATTACCCTTTTAGGCTTCTCATCCTCTTTCTCCTTCATCTTCCTAGCGTAGTCTTCCTGGTAGAAATCGAAAATGATGCACTGGAGCGCCGTGGCCCCGAAGTTGGCTCGCGGCGGCGGGATCGTCTGGGTGTCGACCGACTACACACAACACACATATTACTAGCTATTCCAAAGTATTTGTGGACAAGCATGCAAGGCGACCGCGCGTCTCTAAAGCCCCGACATTGAAGTATATTCGGGAAGACAGTTTAACAAAACCAAAGGACTGTTTAGTGTGTGTTTTGTTCTAGTTAGTAGCTGTTATGAAGATTGTAAAATAACGTGAGTATTAAAAGCGTTAATGTTGGATTTATTTTGGTTTTATGTGTTGTGTGCTATCTACGTAGCGATGTTTTATAAATAAATACGCAATATGAATGACGATAGATATGTTTGATTAAAGATAATGTAATCTGTTATGTGTTTATTTAATGAAAATGAATGTGATGATAAGTTTGGTGAATTATATTGATTGATTAGGCGTAGGAATATAAGTGTTATATTATATAGGTATAATTACTTTTCGCTGTGTGCCGTGGAAGTCAAACAGAAAGTGTGAATTAGTTTATACATAGTTAGCAGTTTCAGTTTTAAACCTTTTATTTATTCAGTCTTAAAATTAACTTCGTTATTAATAGAGTAATATTGTGACTATTTCATGAAAGTGGTGAGTTATTCAAAGTATATTTATTTCAAGTTTTAGAATACGTGGGCGGTGAATGACCCTGTGACAGTAATAAAATTATGGATAGAAACGTTAAAGAAATCCCGCTTCTTTTCCTTTGTTGAAAATTCTTGGGAAGATGAAAGAATGTATTTTTTTAATGAAGTGCCATCGGGGTATACCTAGCGCCGGTATAAGACTGAATAGCTAAGATCACCTTGATGGCAATACTTAGGTACAGAGACAATATTAACCTAATACCCCTACCCGTTCGTTTGGGCGTACCGCAAGGGTCGATTTTAGGTCCATTTTTGTTTCTTGTATACATTAATGACTTGCCATATTATTTAAAATCATTGTGTGATGTAGTATTGTTTGCTGATGACACGTCTCTAATTTTTAAAGTTGATAGGAATAGAGTAGATTTTGATGACGTGAATTCTTGTCTTTCACTAGTAACGCAATGGTTTACAGCCAATAATTTAGTTTTGAATACGAAGAAAACAAAATGTATTAAATTTGCTTTGCCCAATGTAAAAAATCTCGGTCCCGGTGTAATTTTGAACAATGAGGAACTTGAAACGGTACATGCTACGACTTTTCTAGGGATAACAGTAGACTCCAAAATTCAATGGGGTGAGCATATAACTGGCATCACGGGTAAATTAAGCTCTGCTGCGTACGCTGTCAGGAAAGTAAGAGCTCTCACCGATGTAGCCACGGCGCGTTTAGTGTACTTTAGCTATTTTCACTGCATCATGTCCTACGGAATTCTTATGTGGGGCAATGCTGCCGATATCGAGAATGTTTTCGTACTACAGAAGCGCGCTGTCCGTGCTATATACAAACTTGGTGCTAGAGTCTCCCTTAGGGAAAGGTTTAAGGTTATTGGTATTCTGACTGTGGCGTCTCAATACATTTATGCCAATATAATATACGTAAGGCAAAACCTAGATTCATATAGTAAAAACAGCGACGTACATCATTTTAATACTAGAAATAAACACAAGTTAACCGCACCTAATTATCGTTTACATAAGTTACACGGTTCATTTGTGGGGCTTTGTGTACGCATTTATAACAGAATTCCGGTTCATCTGTTGGAATTAACGGACAGTTCTTTTAAAAATAAAATTAAAGAAATTCTTGTTAAAAAGGCATATTATAATGTTAATGATTATTTCACAGATAAACGCAGATGGCAGCTCTGAAGTGGAACAAAAGTGCTTTATTTTATTTTGTATTATTCGGTGTTTTAAATTAATAATAAATAAAATTGAATTGTATAACTGTAAAATAAATTAATAATAATTAAATTGTAATAGACAGCTGTGTTGCTGGGAAGTTTGTTCTTCACCGCTTCTTCTTTCCAGCCATAACACTAGGAAGTGGTGAAAGGGGGGCGTTTTGGGGGTGCTGTCTTTCTTGTAAAATTTTGACGTTAAAAAGTGCTAATCGTATTAGCCTATTTTAATAAATGATTTTGACTTTGACTTTGACTTTAATAGGACCTTCTTGCTCGAGAAGTTACGCTGGGATAAAAAGGCTGTAGGCGGTCACTATGCAAAAAGCATGCCAGATCGGTAGCTTGCTTACTTCTCCTTTCAGGAGGTTAAATCTTAAATATACCTAACCTTATGAAAATTCATAACAAGGGAATTAGTAGGTAGGTAGTATTATCTAATCAAGAGGTAGGTATAATGGATAAAACTGACTCGTCTAGGATAGTTGTAGGTGAGGGCAGCTCGTTCGCAGAAGTTGAACTGGTTGGCCAGCTTCTTGACTCGAGGCTTGATCTCGAACACCTCCTCGTTGAACAGGTCCTCGCCGGGTGGAGCTGCTGCTTCTTCCTCTGTGTAGTGAAGGAGAAGAGTTAGAATATGAGAGCATATAAAAACGGAAACATTGATAAAGATAACAATATTTTATGAAAAAAAAACGTTGGTGCAACTGTAATCAAGATAGTCTGGTTTTTGAGTTGACAGCTATAAAACACTGATTTTAAAATTTTGAAACAACTTTGGAATCCGTGAAAGTTCTCAGTCTGTTTGAGCTACCCCTAGTAGGTAGTACATGGTATCTATATAGGTATCTATAATTTAATTAAATACTGTCAAAACAAACAGTCAGCTACAAAGTTGAACGATAGTATGAACTGGACGCATACAGTTACCACTGCTAGGTTCTTCAAGATGATGTTTAAACCTGGCACTAAATCTGGTACTTCGATATTATTTTTATATGAAGTGGTTAGACGTTGAATGAGAATATAATAGGTGATAAAAGTGTCATTGAGATCTCACAACTGGATACATATCATCCAGGATCACACGATCCGATTACCACTGGAAGTGGACAGATTGCCGCTTGTCATCCATTTAATATTTTATATTTGTGTTGCAACTAGTCCCCAGGCCGGCGAACAAATTTTTTTTTGATACATATACATTTAAGACTTTGTGAGTGCCTTCCTTATGATGAGTCCGACAAACTTTTCGAATGCGCAAATTTTGGTGCCGCTGCGTTTTTTAATGCTTGACTCCTGAAATTGTCGATATGACGTCACTATGGCTCTTCGTACATACACGTTTCATCTTTTGAGATTCGTTTAATAAAGTTAACTAGAGAATGGTGGTCAACTTGTCCGATAAAAATCGTGCTGCGTTTGGAGTGTCCACCATCCTGAAAATGTCGATATGACGTCACTACGACTCTTCGTACATACCTGTTTCATTTTTTGAGATTCATTTAATAAAGTTAACTAGAAAATGGTGGTCAACTTGTCCGATAAAGATCGTGCTGCGTTTGGAGTGTCCACCATCCTGAAAATGTCGGTATGACGTCACTACGACTCTTCGTACATACCTGTTTCATTTTTTGAGATTTGTTTAATAAAGTTAACTAGAAAATTGTGGTAAGCTTGTCCGACAAAGATCATGCTGCATATGGAGTGTCCACCGTCCGGAAAATATAGATATATTTTAAGATTTGGTATAAAGTACTGACAATTGGTGTGAAGTATGTTAATAGTAAATGTTGCATTTAGAAAGTCGTTTCGAATGATATATGTATCATTACTACAGGAGGGATTTATTAACTTGAAAACACACATCGATAAAATAATCTTATATAAGCTCTAGCTTTTGAAATACTAACAATTCGCCGAAGTTTTTTTAATATGAAATGTTGCATTTAAAAACGTCGTTTGAATGATGTATAACTCATTACTAGAGATGGGATTTATTTAATTGAAAACATCTATCAATAATTATAATTTTAAATAAGCTCTAGCTTCTAAACTACTAACAATTTGTCGGTAGTATGTTAACACGAAATGTTTCATTTGGAAAGGTTTTTCAAATAATATATAATTTGTTACTAAAGAAGTAATGGATTAGCTTGACAGAACCTACCGATAATATAATCTTAGAAAAGCTCTAGCTTTTAAAGTACTAACAATTTGTCGGAGTTATGCTAATACGACCTTGCACTTAAAAAGATCTTTTGATTGAAATATGGCTCATAACTTCAAGTGAGATGTTATTCCTTAACACAATGTAAAGTATCAATAATATGCCTTAGGTCAGTTATGTCTTCCAAAATACTAAGAATCGGTAAGTGGTATGTCAAGACGGAATATAGCGCTTAAAAAGATCTTTCGATTGACATATGGTTCATACCTAGAGATGGGACATTATTCCCTAACATAGTAAAACCTATCGATAATACGCCTTATTTGGGCTATATCTTCTAAAATACTAAGAATTGATAAGTGGTATGTTGAGACAAAATATTGCACTTAAAAAGACCTTTTGATTGATATATAGTCCATTAATAGATGTGGGATATTATTCCTTAACATAATATAAACTATCAACAATACGTCTTATTCAGGCTACTTTTTCTAAAATAGTAATTAAAATTGGTAAGTAGTATGCCAATTTAATATACTTAAATAATGCACGTGAATATTTAAGTCAGAAATTGACAAAAAGAATAAACTTCTTCCAATTGTAATATTTCTTTCTCATTTTCTTGTCGAACTGACTATTTGACTCACTACATTTGTCGGACAAGTCGATATTTGCAATAAGAATAGTATTATCTATCATTGTTGTATTTGTCCGACATGTATGTATAGGGAGACACAGTGACGTCATATCGACATGTTTCGGATGGTGGACACTCCAAAAGCAGCATGATCTTTATCGGACAAGTTGACCACAATTTTCTAGTTAACTTTATTAAACAAACCTCAAAAAATGAAACGTGTATGTACGAAGAGTCGTAGTGACGTCATACCGACATTTTCAGGATGGTGGACACTCCAAACGCAGCACGATCTTTATCAGACAAGTTGACTACCATTCTCTAGTTAACTTTATTAAACGAATCTCAAAAAATGAAATGTGTATGTACGAAGAGCCATAGTGACGTCATATCGACAATTTCAGGAGTCAAACATTAAAAAACGCAGCGGCACCAAAATTTGCGCATTCGAAAAGTTTGTCGGACTCATCGTAAGGAAGGCACTCACAAAGTCTTAAATGTATATGTATCAAAAAAAAATTTGTTCGCCGGCCTGGGGACTAAACCTTGTGTAAACGATATATGAATGAAATCATATCTGACATAATCTATACAAAGAACGAAGTATGAGTTGGACACTTGCATAAACGAAAGGTTACGTAGCATCATATTATGAAACCGCCACAGCAGCACTTTGTATGGTAGCCTCCTAAAATATTTATTTTGTTCTCGTTTTCAGCAATTTTTGTTAGTGGAAACAGAAATAAATCATGCGTGAAAAGTTCAACTGTCTAACTCTAGGTAATAGACAGACAAACCGAAAACTAAACTCTTAGTAGGTACTAGAGCCTGTTCTACCTTTTGGGATCGAAGCCCAGAAAATAACCGAAGAATATTGGAATATAACATTTTTTTTTCTACGAGGCTTCATCTGTGGCCTGAGGGAATAAATGCACAAGCCTGAATAAAAAAATATCCGTTCCAATTAAATGGCATGATAAAGTCGTTTGTTTAATCGGTTTAGCGGATTATTTGTGATGAAAATCGTGATCTTGGTAGAAGAAAAGAAATTGTGTTGACGAACGAGAGTCATTTTTGCCATTATGAAATGGACTAGCTGATTTCCGCGTTTTTACCCGTGCCCAAATAAAATATAGACTCTTACGATACACAGATAATGTAGTTTTCTATTTATAAAAGAATCTTCAAAATTGGTTCAGTAGATCCAGAAATTACAGATGTATCATTAACAGAGGAGAATTGACTTGACAACTAATTAGTAAAATAATCAGAAATAGAATTCAAACACGCAAGGTCTTTGACATCCGCTAAACTTTTGAAATTAATTTCGTGTTGAGTTCAGGAATCTTTGTGCTTTGACATAATATTTCGATTACATTGGACAGCGACAAACTTTCGCTGTGGCTGCCTAAAATAGATTTGTTGGGAAAGGTAGTTGGGAAATGCGTGTAAAAGTAGTTCGAACTCACTGTATAATTTTTCAGTTATATGTCACGTAACAGTCCGTCATTCAGTTATGGATTTCTTTAAAGAAAGACAAACGATTCTAAAATGTTAATTTTCACAAAATCTTTCCGGTATCCTTTTACCTATACGTATAACAAGACGAGATATAAAACTAATCTTGTCATAGACACGTAATTGTAAGAACGACTGCGAAGCATTCGAAGACTTTATGAACCGCCAACTTACAGACTCCGGGATGCTCTTTGAAAGTTTCTTATAACACAAAAAGCATTTTAAAAAGTAACGATTTTGATTAAAGGTGGTAATTGCTACTTAATAAAACCCTGGTAGTCAGTTGCATCCGGATAGGAAACTGACAACATAGTTGGGAAAAGGGTAGGCAGATGATGATTTTGTTTATAGGACCAGGTTATAAATACTACGAATATTCTTACTTTCTTCTCCTTCAGCTGCCTCGTCTCCCTCGCCCTCGGGTTTCTCTTCCGCGGGCTCTGCAGGTTTCTCCTCAACCTGTTCAGGTTCCACCGGCTTCTCTTCTTCAAGAGCTTGCTCCTCTAGGAAAAGAAGAATGACTCAAGGTTAATACATATTCAGCATTATTGGAGCAAAACGCAGAAAGTTTCCGTACTTTCGGGCGATCGGTTTATGCAAAAGTGTCGTTAAATTAAAATAAAATCATTGCTACTGTATTTCTTTATACCAGTTTCGTCATAGTTCCTATACACAAGGATTATGCCCAGATTAGTGAGTACACGGTCCCGTAGAAATGTTTTCGTCTGATTAAAAATAATTTTTAGTCATCAGAGGAAAGTGGAGTGATGAAGTTTGTCACCCAAATAGATATAGATGTCGAAAGAAAGTGACACGAAAAGCCAAAAGTATTTATCATTTTCTCAGCCTATTTTCTATGACGATAACAATACGCGACGTGCAAAAATAAAGCGTACCTCATGTAATTGCGAATAACCACCCAACAGTTGAAATCGTTTGCAATCGATTTGGGAATCGCTATAAATATACCGATTTCAATGGATTATCGTGTCGAATGACAACAAGAGGTTACGGGGTTATGCCTAACGACATTACAGTGGGACATCTTACATCATAAGATCAGTGTTGTAAATAGAAACACGGAGTTAGTTATAAATCTTATATGTTTTTCGAATAGATAGAGGAATGTGTGTATTTAGATTCTTCTTATGTGAGGAACTTTTTGTGTGAGCTTTTAAATATGGAAGTGGGAAGTGTAAACACATAGGAAGTGGTGAGGGGCGGGTGTTTTGGGCTGTCTTTTGTTGATTTGGCCTTCAAAAAGACCTTGTTGATTTTTAGCTTACTTTGAATAAATGACTTTTTATCTTTTTATCTATGAATTAAGAGTAGAATTTCCCCTTATTTGGGAAGTTGTTAAAACATGAGTTTTTGAAGCCCACTATCAAATTATTCATTCAAACTTCGGTAATTGCGTTTTATCATGAACATAATCATCTAACCTACTAAAATAAAGTCACATTTAAATACGGAACTCAGCTTTTATACACAAATAAGACAAAACACAAAAATAGAAATTGCGATGGCAATTATCACAGGAGTTGACACGAGTGAGTCACGTGCTACATTTGTAAATATAATGCAAGTGCTTGTGCATACAGCGTGTAGTGTGATATAGTTATTACTGAGGATAATATTGATTTACGAAGGAAATGTAGACGTGTGTGCATTTGTGAAGAAGTTCATTAGGGAAAATAGGTTTTATTGCAAAACACACTTCTGTGATTTATGGTGTTGTTACTGGCACATGAAATTTTAACTGCCTTTTTTAGAATGTTTATGGCTCTATGGATTTCGTGATTGCAAGAAGGTTCGAATGCCCACGTAACTGCAAAAAAAGGTTGGAATGTCCAAGGAAGTCTGTTATTTTGTGTTCCATTTTTACCATTAAAAAGTGCCATAGTATTATTGCTTTTAAGATTTTTACACGGGTGAAACGTAAGACATACTTATGTTTTGAAGACTTCCACGCGCTTACTGCGCCATTTATTTATTTGGGTCAGTTTGTTTAATAAAGGAATCTTGATAGTTTAAATATTTACAATATTATTCACACACGTGTATTCCAGAATACGTACCGTTTTGCGACGTAATATAAATTTAAAGATAATATCCGACTCATAACATAGTAAGCTTAAGCTGCATAAAATTAAACATATGAATTAGGAGTTTGAACTTGTATGTAGAGTTAAGTTACATAGGTATTTCATGTTTCATGTACACCACACCAGCACATAAAAATAATAGTTAAAAAAAACTAAAAAACACGCTTTTTATAGAAAACCGAACTAAAAAATAGAAAATAAATTTTAATGAATTTAAATTAAGAAAATAGTGTTAAAAATTTCAATGAATATAAATTAATAATAGTGTGAATAAAAAAAAATATTTTATTTAAAAAAAGCGTGGGGTGCATGGTGTCAATAGTTATAAATATTTTATTGACAGATATGAGTAGAGTGATTTTCATTTCGATAATATCTTAAAAAGCACCCTACGCTTTTTTTTAATAAAATATTTTTTTTATTCACACTATTATTAATTTATATTCATTGAAATTTTTAACACTATTTTCTTAATTTAAATTCATTAAAATTTATTTTTTATTTTTTAGTTCGGTTTTCTATAAAAAGCGTGTTTTTTAGTTTTTTTAAACTATTATTTATTTTCTACTTTTTAGTTTGGATGATTTATAATAGCTTTTTAATTTTAAACTATTGCACGACTCATGATGCGAAGCATCAGAGAGTGCTTTACGATCGAAAAATTTTTTTCGCCTTATTTTGGCAACTATTTTTAGTATTATAGCCTTGTTAGTATATAATTATAATTAATAAAAAACGACAACTACAAAATTAACATCGAGTCCTGCCTTATCGACTGTAGAGAAAAATTCTAGAAAATTTTAATTAACTTTCTTACCTTATCGACTATAGATGAAAATTATATAAATTAACAAAAATCATATTTTGCAAATTGAAAAACTTTTTTACAAAAAAATTAAACCGACTTCCAAAAACACTAAAAAAAAACCTAATTTGAAGTACATAGGCCTCGAAGTCGGTGTCTAATGGATATTACTAAGTTAATTTTGCCACCGACTTCTAGGCCGATGCACCTCAAATTAGGTTTTTTTTTGCTTTTTAGTGTTTTTGGAAGTCGGTTTAATTTTTTTGTAAAAAAGTTTTTTATTTACAGCTTTTTAGTGATACGAATAGTTGTCACTATCCATATTAGTGGAAAGTTCTCATCAATACAAAGAATATAAGCCCAAATACGAGGTATTTCACATATTCAGTTGTCGAGTTCCCTCGACCTTCTCTGATCTCCATCATCAGGTCAAATCCAAACCTTCACTGTTGCAAAGGTCTCGTCAATACAAATAATATGAGCCCAAACACCAGGTACGTTACACATTCTGTTGTCGAGTTCCCTCGACCCTCTCTGGTCTCCAGCTGTTGAATAGTGTTTTTAGGCATACACCTGAGTGTCAAGTTTTTACCCTATGTATGCCTACAACTTTTGAAGGTTGCCCTCGATTTCTCAGGGTTTCCATCATCAGATCCTGACCTGATGACTATGGGACCAACTGGCAGTAATTCCGCGTCAAACAAAAAAAGAATTACGTAAATCGGTCTATAAACCTCGGAGTAATCGATGTACATACATAGAAAAAAAAAAAAACATACCGGCCGAATTGAGAACCTCCTCCTTTTTGGGAAGTCGGTTAAAAATGCAATAATTTTATCAAATTAGTGTATTGTCATCGGTCCTCAATAAATCTACAAAGTTTGAACGAAATCTGGTCGTTTAAAGTGGGTCAAAATCGCGCCCAAAGAAGTCGGTTACAAACAAACATACAAACATACAGGTGAAGCTAATAAAAAGCGTGTAAAAACAGCTGGATTTTTATAATCAACCTGTTAGCTTATGGCTTTCCTCGCTAAATGCGATGTTAAAATAAAACTAAATATTTTTGCAAAAAGGCCCAGTAAGTAGTTCTCAAGATTCGCCCGTTGGAACACACAAACTCTCCACTTTATATCATTAGTACTGATACTACCTTCTCCTCTAGCCTCCTCAGTGGGACCTGGCTCAGGTTCTGGTTCCTCTTCCTCTTCTTCTTCGGTTTTGGTCTTCTTGACCTTGGCTCGCTTCGGTCCAGCGTCATCGAACCCAACCATACCTGGAACAAGAACATTTTTGAGGCTAATTCTATTCTCCCTACGTAGGTGTAGATTTAGATGTGTTAATCCTATAGGTCATTAGGATTTCATTTGTACTGAAATAAGGCTCTAAGCTGGAACATATTCATATAAACCTATCGACAAAATACACAAGCGCTTTTCTTCGCCTTAATCCTCATATCTATCAATGGTTTATTTTCAAAATTATGTAGGTACTCAAATCGATATATTCAAACCAATTATCATATACAGTAGAGGTACAACATTATGACCACTAACCATATCCAGCAGCTATCTGCGCCTTAGCTTCATCAGAATCCTTCCTAATAGCCGTGCCTTGATAAACATACAACGGGTACGCCTTTCCGAAAGTCGGTTTAGGCTTCACCATGAACTGGCCTTTACCATAGTGGTACGCCACTTCATCGGCCACCCATTGAGGGTTGATCGTCGTTAGTATACGTCCCACTTCTTCTTCTAGATCCTACAAGAATAAAAAAAAAATTGAAGAAGGTTGAATCTGAAAGACGGTTCTGCAAAAATAATGGGGTTTATTCTGCTATTGCTTCTAGTTTTATAGTAGGTATGATCATAATATTTAAAGACCTGTTTATAAGCCACAGGCTATAACAATTTATAGTCCAGAAGATGTTGTTTAGGTAATTCGATTCCTATTAATACATTGCACGCATGCGCACCAACTGTGGAACCTTTTGTTTGTTATCTAGATCTAAGCACTACTTGAATTTAATGGTATCTTACAGCCTCGGGAACTTCCTCCTGGTCGTCCGGTTTTATGAGAGTGCGCGGTTTCAACCAGTCCAAGTTGTCATCCTCCACTAGATTCCCACGAGACTTTACATTCGCGTCCTTCTGCTAAATAAAACCACCAACATTAACATGTAAACAGATTAAACTGAAGTCTTTAGTACATTACGTACATCCAAGCACTGCAACGTTCTGTTCAAAAGCACTTTCTCCTCGCTGATGTTAAGAGCGCGTTTTATCATAGCCTTCAACATTTCGCTTAATTCTTTTGTTTTAGCTCAGAAATAAAGAAATACGCAAGCACGCAAGCGATGTCTGACAGCAAATGAAACACTGCTTAGTTTTCTAAACGTTGAGAACTCGGAGCGGATTTACGAGTAAATATTCTAGAGACATTTGCATATTGTTTGATAGGTCTTTATTGGGGACGATCATGTAATTCGACTATAAATAATTCGAGGCACTTTTAGTTAAGCGAAGCAAGCGTAAACAAACGATTAAACCGTTGCGTGCCAGAAGCATGCTGGATTGTATCTCTGCTCATTAGAATTTGTGTTAAACCACTGTTTATGGTCGGCAGAAGTTTAGCGTTGATTGTACTTACGTTAGAATCATCATTGGAGGACAAGTCTGATTCGGTTACTATTATAATATCAATATGTCTGACATGATATTTGGAAACTAATCCGCAAAATTCGGCAAAAATGCATCGTCTTTAGGACTGAAAGCGCTAATCAGTACTGCAGTGTCTCAAAGCTAGTATTTCTCACAGGTACAAAATGAACTTTGACCGAAGCACGAAGGTGCATTAGTATTCACTGTAGTTATAATGTACTTTGTACTGTCTAACTAGCAATGTCGAGCAAAGAATAAATAATTTTCATTTCTTTGAAACTTGAAAACTGCAAGCATAACGTGTTCGTTATTGTTATTGATATTATTTTGTTTGCAGCTTTCAATAACGTCTTCAGCGAAGTTGAAATTTTAAGAAATCGAGTTTTAGTGTTAGTATTATTTACTTGTAACATTTATACGAATACATGAAAATTTTGTTTGATTGTTTAAACGCGGAACTATTGGGATGGCTCATACATATGTATATTGAGGATGGCTACTTTTTTGCAGAGTGAAGTAGTAGAACTTAGTTCCTGCAGGACGCGGCTGACGGAAGCTAGGTAGTTTTCTAAGTATAATATTTTAGATTGTAAAATACCCGTAAAGCTTCCTACTTAAGCATAACGTTTTATGTGGCTAATTCTCAAGTTACGAATGGGAAATAAATTAAGGCAATAGCTTTAATCGCCCATAAAATGACCTTACGATCGTTTGGCTTAGGGTGGAGCTTATTGTAGATTTAAATACGGATACAATGTTTCAGGGAAATGGTATTTGTTGAATATATGAATTATTTACGAGTTGCTTTTTCGTACATAAATGTTCCTACTAACATTTTTTATAAAATTCTCATGAATTTCAGTGGTTCCTTGTATTCGTTTAAAAAACTTTACTGGCTATTTGCTAAACATTGTAATGTTATGTTTATCAAAATTATTGGTTTATTATTCGAATTTCCAAGAAGTTTTTTCGTTATACTTTAGGTCTCAAGAAGTTCCTAGATTTCATGCTGAAAATATACTCTTATACCATCGTAGCAGAATTATTTGAGCAATTCCGTTTCTATGCGAAAAAGAGATCTATTCATTCTGTAAACAATATTGTCTTCATCACATTGTATGTATTAAAGGAAAAGCAATTTTTCATCGATTTTAAAATCTTTGGTCTTTTAATTCTTTAATTTTTTTCTCTGCCATCGGTACAAAGTTAGCAAATTACTTCCCTTAGCTGGGCGTGTCACCAAATTCTAATTAGTCTCCGTGTCTGGCATTAGCTAGTACTGGCAGGCGAATCACGAACCCGCGACAATGGCGACCCGCATTACTATTCAGTCCTTCGCACAACCCTAGCTGAACATTACGAACTAGCTTCTTTGGTTTGACGGGGATTTAAATTTTAGAACATAATGCTATTAGAATTAAAGTGTTCGATTTTCAAATTTTTTGGTGAGTACATTTTTTTATGTTTGCAATTTGATTATGTTCTGTTCTATGGTTGTTTTTTTTTACTATTTTTATGTAATTTGGTAGCGTGTAGCTCTGCGAATGAATGAAAATAAAAAAATAGTAAATAAGATACTTGAGAAATAAAATTGGTGTCTTACAGCTTGATTTTATTATGATTTCTTTTTTAATTTTTTATAGTTTTCAACAGTTATATTTATAAAATACCAACAAATAGATTTACATTCATGTAAATTGTAAAGATATTTTTACCAGAACTTTTATTGTTTTGTGTACAAGAGTAATTCGCGAGGTTTTATAGGTTCCCCTATATCAGAGTAGTGCAAAGATTTAGTACTAAGATAGCGGGTTCGTAAACTTGTGACGTCATATGTACTCGCTTTGGCAAGTGAGCGTGCTTCCGATGTGTTAGTTTGCAAAAAAACGTGTCTTTATCAGGCTAGGCATCTTCAGTTGACATGCCATAAATGTAGTTTTTGTTGCTAAATGAAATTCAGCATTTTTGATGAAAAAAAAAATTCTTAGTGTGAGATCCGCTTCAATAAGCTCTTACTTCCGAAAATTTAGATTTTTTTGAAATAATCTAAGTAAATAACACTTATGCTCCTTCCTTAAAATTAAAGTAGGAGACTATAGTTCGGCCATTCAGAGAATGCGTTCCTGACACGTCGCGATTGAACTGACGACGTAACTTTGCAATGGCGTTGCAGTTACGATAAAAATATTTTTGCTGGTTGTTTACCGTTTTAACAATTGAGGAGCATTAAAACAACATTATTATATCAATAATCAATGAATGTTATTACGTCGTCAGTTCAATCGCGACGTGTCAGGAACGCATTCTCTGAATGGCCGAACTATAGGTTGAATTTATTAATCCTATTTTAATTTTCTTTTTTTTGTAACATTAATCATGTTTTTACCAAAAATAAGTTTCTTGTACCTATATATTTAAAATTAAACCTAGGCATGATATATTTTATGTCCGTTTACAGTGTTGGTAAATTCCTGTAAAAGACCTATTCTATTATTCAGAATCAACATCTTATGTCGAAAAGCAGGGCTTTCAGGCACGCATCATAAGTGGCACGCAACAGGATATTACGTACGACACGAAAATCATTCACATACTAGACAATAATTTCCAAATAGAAATCAACTTGTTTTTGCAGACAGCACATACATTTACAAAGAAAAAAACAAGAAATCCGGTGGTATTACCATAAGAATGATACATACTGGAATTTTACTATTTTTATTTCTGGTATTTCTATGGAATAACGAATATTTTGGTCATGCAATGTCTACACAAAACCTTCTTAAGTTATTTAAATAATACTGGCATCTTTTGTATAATTTATTTAAAAAGAAAATTGCCTATCGATTTGCGCGACCCCACGTAATTCCAAATTCAAAATAACAATTTCGGCCATTCTAAATTATAAGCCGTAATGAGCGTAAACATTTTACGATCGTCATTTCCGTTGTGCATCAGGATCGCGTGATGGATACCGAATGATGATGTTCGATAATTTTTAATGGCATGGCCCTCTAGCCTTTGTGCCAGATGATGTTCGATCGATGGGCCAGTATTGCGAGTATTACTGATAGCGGTTATCGTGATAACCAACAGTTCAGACTGATTGCCTTTGTTAATTCTTATTAGGGAAGCCGCAGTGATGGGTTAGCTGTGGGGTCGAATTGTCGCGGAGGCGAGTTACTGTTTGAATTCCGAATCAGTTTTGATGGATGATCGCTGGTAAGACTTTCAGTTGAATGTGTGTTTTTTCTAGTTAGATAAAATCTTTGGAGCTCTTTTTTCCCTATTTTGGAATGTACAAAACCTAAAGTAGGTCGGATTAAATTAGTTCAGAGGAAAACAAGTGATTTTATTATAAAGTTGTCAATGTATCTTAGCTTTATTCGTGTCTGCGCTATGTATCACCGCACAAGAACTTTGCCAATTCATGACAGATAAAACGCACTTCCATAATGTGTAACTAAACTACTGTTGTTGAAGCATTGCTTTTAGCGTTAATAGCAAAATTGAAATTCCTATAATACCTCACGAAATATAGCGAAGCATGGGAATATACGTAGACAGGGTCACAACAAGGCGTGCAATGGACGGACACATTATGAATATTGTAACACAAATAACTTATCTATTCCAAGATAATGCAGTGATTGGTGGCTTCACACAGTAATGCGCAATATGAACAGCTTTTGGCTTCAGCATACCATCCAACATTGGTAACAATCACATGATTGGGGCCAACATTTCAGTGCCTACGCCAAAAGCCAGATGTTGGACGAAGACGTTCACAATTGGCGGCCAACATTTGTCAAGACAGACACAAACACAGGTACGAGGTCGTATTTACAATGGAGTGACGCACACACATGCTGAGTCCTAGGGACTGTTACTCACTCTCAACCGCTTTAGTAGCAATCCTATGGATTTCTCCTTGGACTTACTTCGCCAGAGTTCTGGCAATTTCTTTTTCAGTTTCGCCCCTTGAGAGCTAGGGTTCTAAATCAGGCAACAGACGATTATTATACGTGCTTATTTTATTTTGAATGTAATGTTATATGTGTGTATCGTTACATGCCTGTACCTGTATTTCGTGAAGTTGGTATTTGGGAGTCGTGTTTTTTGGTTCGATACTTACGTTGTTCTCTGCAAAACAATTTCTTATAATATTCAGTTACAACAATAACGTAGTTTAGTGCAGCTGTGTTTGTCGGTAATGTAAATATTCGTATGCTCAAGGAGTTCTTGAAGAGCTTAGCTCCGTGATATCATCTATCTAGAGCAGTTTGTATTTAGCGACTATTTAACTACTCCAAATATTCCTTCGGCATTGAACTGCCAACGTTTAGATGAGTGCTGAAGATTCCACTGGGCTTAGATTAACGTCTACTTATTTGACATGTAAATCAGTTGGAACTCGAGTTATGTTAATGTTATTCGTAAATGTAAACTGTAGGAACAGTTTGCGTTGAAGAAAATATCCGTTGATAGGTCGCAAGATTCGTGTTTGATCAATGTTGAAGCTACTTACATAATATACAATACATTATTTGTAGAATACACTATTCTATCATTGAATCGTTGTGATGAGTTCGTAACAGTCTAATTTATTCATGGCACTAATTTATTTTGTGGTAACAGTCGTAATATTTGAATGAAACACATTGTTATGAACATCAAGTTTCCATGAGTAGATTGTTCGGTAAACTTATTTGAGAATCATTTGGAGATATCACTTACCTTTTTCGGCGCCATGATAGAGCGCTCGAATTAAATAAAACTAAACAAATTAAAATTAAACACAACAATAACTATTATTTCAAAAATCTGGACGCTGGAGAAAAAGTTTGACAAATACGTAAATAAAATTTGACAGGGGGTGGTGGAAAAGTGGTTGCGCGCGCACGGATCTGTTGCCATGGTTACGGGGCGGAGCGCCCCTCAGACGTAGTCAGGCTGCAGTACCGTGTAGTTTTGACGTGTTTTGCATCTCAGTGGAATCATCATCTGGAGGGTCTATCCTTGAAAAGGTACCTCAAAAACCTTCATCATATTTTCAACTAGAATTTCCCGTGTTAACGTAGCTGTTATTGTCGGCAGTTGTTACATTCAGTCCGGTGGTTATAATACACAGTGATTGACAGTGTGGTAATCGCTGATCGTTATGTCCTTTACAATCCATGCGTAGGTGGCCAATTAGGTAAATCGTGTGTCCACGGGGATCAAATCACTAATAAATTAACATAACATGAAACTATAATATTACTTACGTAGTGCTCAATACGGCGGTATGGTGAATTCATTCATTATTTCATTCAATTCATCCATTGATGTAGTACAAAACAATGAACAAGGATGAATCGGGGTGACGTTATGAATAGTATATTGCACATTCATCTGTTTTCGAAAAATCATTTTTGTTATAATAATTATTGTCGTAGTTAAAAACGATCGCGTTTCTTATTTAATGAAGATAATAGGGACTCCACATAAAGTATGTTTCGTGGTCCTTGGGACTCCTTACCGCAGGAGTAATTACAAAGCGGCAAGATGCCTATTGTGTTCACAATTAAAAAATATATTTTGAAGAAAGCAAATTATGTATTTACCATATGGTATAAGTGTGTTTATTTTAATTCAATAAATATGTTCAACATAAAATTAACAAAAACAGCCGCGTGACTCATTAATTTTGCGTTAATCTTGAATAAAGGTTTATTAAACCGCTTCTGTATTTGTTTGAAGAAGTGTAAAATCTAATTGCCGTGTTTTCATGTTATTTCCATCGTACGACCTTTGGAGTGAGTTTATATGTAGCGCGTTCCGTTTCTCCTGAGCCGTTTTCATCTCCCACTAAATCTGATTTACCTACGTATTTTTAGATTCTTGCATTATGCATCGTTCATAATAAAATGGGTTAGAGTACTATTTGTGTTTACTCAGAATTGTTATTGTATTATGTTATAGAGTTGTTTATAACAGTTATTGTGTTGTGGCAGTGTTTTGGCAAATATCCGAGTTATTGAGATAGTTCGTCCATTTTCTTTTGGAGTGCAGCTTTGTTTGTTGCACCAATTTTGATGCGTATAAAACGCAATTCAATGAGCGGAGTTTATTACCTATAGTACTATGTGGTTTGGATAATTGTGTTACTAGAAATTAATCAGGTGAAGCCCGATTTTCTAAAATTTTCTTCTGCATTTGAACCTGGTGTACAGCTTTATGCTTACAAATCGTCATAGGCAGACCACTGTTTGACGAAGTAAAGTTTATGCATATGTTTCTTTTTATACTACAGATTGGCTATTTATCGTAATCCCGATACCAATACTCACTAGGGCGCGATACCCCTATCACGTAAATGTATCAGCTAATTAAGGGGGAAAAGAAATCTGTTTCCTCAATCTATAATAGCGCGACTTTTTTTATTTTTGGTTTTCGATAAACAAAAGAAAACAAGCTGCCATCGACTGTCGTAGATATATATCGAATACCTACACACTGCCATGTCATAGTCACCTAAAATAATCAAGAAGAGAACAATACCGACCATTCACAAAACACAGAAATACCTACCTCACTAATACAGCATCTGTATAAATTCCAGGTGTGTTCAACCTAGTTGGCAGAGCACCGTTGCAAGCTGGCGGCTGAAGGTGACCGGGGCGGCGGGTTGCTGATCCCTGCCAGAGAGCCTGATGACAGCGGCATCGACAGTGACGACGCCGTGAGGAGGCATATCCTTGCTCATCAGAGGCTACCGGTGAGTTTCTTTTATTATCATTTGTCCTACAGGTATTTTGATACACTACGGGATTGTTCGAAAGAGTTACCGCGGCCCTGGTACATAAAAGGCCTACGAAGGAACACGATGGGTTTAGTAAGTAAGAGTCTGACACTCCCTCACCGCTGCTAACCCGCAGCGGGAGGAGTCATTTGATGATTTCCCATAAAAAGAGAAAAAATAAAAAAGAAAAAGAAGCAAAATACCTATTTTGCTTCTAATCTAAAAACTTTGTGAGTTATATTACCTCCCTTTATGAGTTGTAACAGCTGTTATAGAGTAACTAGAAATGACGGCTTAAATCTCCCAGGTACAACGATGTAAGATCATAACTATTGTTCTGTTGTTGTAGCAAAAAAAAAAATGCTGGTTTCACAAAGTGGACACTTTTATTTTGAACCCAAAAAATCTTAGCATTTGTAACTAATAACCGCAAAATAGATAAATTTCAGTTATAAAAATAAATCGTTTATTTAAGTTTATCGCTACACCATCTATTTGGCAGATTCAAAACAAAAACAATTTTATACTTTTTTCAGTTCAGTGACGAGAGCAGCAGTGATGATGAGCTACAGATCCCTTCACCGACCACGAACAGACACAGAAACGAGCGACGAGCTAGTCTGGTCAGTTTTATACCTATATTCATTATTTTAATCTGCAGCACCTATTGTGCTTCTGATTCTCTATTGATTTTAAAAAAACAACGTCTCCACCTATTGTGTCAGCCTCAATCTTTTGAAAATTGTATTTTATTAAATATACCTCTATTCTATTCTCTTTTCTATTCTATCTATTACCTTTATTATTCAGCAAGATTTTATATAGAATAGGTAATCTGAATCGAGCTCGGAATGTGACCAACCGCAAACCTTGCGCTAATGATAGCTGTTTAAGATTAAAATAAAACACTGGACAGTAAAATTTCTCTAAAATACACTGAAATAACAATAATAAACCTCACTTTACAGAAAACGGAAGAAGACCACGACCTAGTCATCATGCAGTGGCCTCAAGACCAGTTCACCAAAGACCAGAGCGTAACCAGGGAGACCAGCCCCGACCGGTCTTCCCCACCTCTTTACGAAGTGGAACTGACAGCTTCTGACGAAGATGATGACGCTTCAGTCTTAGAGCTTGTCATACCAATGCACTCTTCAAGGTACCAGAGGGTCCCGACTTCTTCGCCAAAGAAATCTAAGCCAAAAGTAGTGAAAAGGTATTTTTGCAGCATGATCTGTTGCGGCCGTAAGTAAGTCTTTTAATCTTGATGTTAAACTTTTTTGTCTATGATGTAAGATGGAAGTTTGGTTAAGAGTTCGATTTTCATCTTGTTGTTATTGTATGTGGCTGGTGAGGAGTTTTTTTTTAAGAACTACATTCAAAATATGAACTTGCAAGTGCTTTCTAAAATAAAAATTAACTATTCTGGAAACTTGCCCAATTATTGCACACTGGTTACAGAAGGATCAATGGTTAATCTGAATTTTATGATAATGGTTTATTTGTTATCAAAAATATTACAATTACGGTTGTTCAGAAACCAGAATCCTTTTACCTACTTTATGAAAATACATGTAAATGTAAATAATACTCCTCATCGGTTAATTAGTAGGTAATAATAACCAATTAATATAGTATTTTGTATTTAAATTATTTTTTACACAAATATTGCCTAATTATTTTAAGTAAGTGTTACTCTTATGTAGGTCACAAAATCGTCAAAAGATGTCAGGCCTGGATTTTGTGTGTATTTTACCATCGCTTGACGAAATAATGAGATGGCCTCAAGTTTTTTATGTATAAAGTATTGGATGAAAGGTAGTCAACCAGCTACATCCAAAGTTAATAAAAAAAAGTGAAGTAAAGTGAAGTGAAAATATTAAAAACTCCGATATTTTCAAGTAATATTTGGACTGACAAGATATATACCTAGATGAATACCTAGTTGCCAAAAATGTATGGAAACATTGGAAATAATATATATAAAAATAAAAAGTGCCATGAAACAACGTGAAAAATAAATAACTTTGTCAATTTTATAATTTTATTATTGAATAAAAGATTGATTGAGTGAGAATATTTTGGTCAATTAAATGTTCAAGTAGTAAAAAAAATATTTTGATCACAAAAATGTAAAAAAATGCACAATGTTGTATTAGTTCTAGTTCCTTTTCTAAACTAAGTATATTATTATTAACTAGTTAATATTTATGATTAACATAAGCCTAATTTTGCCGAATTGAAAACCCATTTAAAATGGTACTGAAATGTTTTATTTTTAAGTTTAAACACGACGAAAAATTTATGATTATAAACATCAATAAAGTTTATGAGCAGTAAAGTGTTTTTCTGTCCATGTATTTACAAGCCAAGCCAAAACCCGCATACTTGCCGCTAGTTATTCTATGGACGGACGACACGAAGCAGTGGATGCGGGTCGCTAAAGATCGAGCAAAGTGACGAACCTTGGGGGAGGCCTTTGTTCAGCAGCGGATGGCTCTCGGCTGAAACGACGATGTAAGCTTTTTAAAACGTGCTCTCTACTCCTGTAACAAACAGGAATTTGTTAAGAGTCTTCTTCGGCCAATTGTAACAACCGAAACCACTGTTGAGACTTGAAGGATTGAGATGAGAGGATGAAGATTAGGAGCTTGAGTTTACAAACAGGCATTCATCGTTCACTTTTATGCTTGGTTTAGTGCTGTAGTCCTTTTGTAACTATCTTAGTTGTACTGAGATTTTTCAGTGCAAGCACATATGTTTGGCTGCTATGAATAGTCAGAAACTTGAAGGTCTACCAATCATATGGTTATGGTTAGCTCTTAGGGGATTGGAAGTCAAAAATAGTCTTATAGTGAACATGACACTCTTCAACCCAGATATTTGAAACACACTTTTTTCAGCCGCGGTTTTTATAAACCAGTCGTGTTACAAATACCCGTCACTCACAACAGATGGCGCTGTGTAAATTACTACCGCTACTCGATAACAGATGGCGCTGAACACAACTTTAATACTTCAGTACAAAAATACTGCTGTACTATATTATCGTGAAAGAAAGCACTTGAACCACGTTTCTATGATTAAGTCCGTCGCAGCGAAAACAAAGGAGAGGCAAATCGCGGGCAATTGTGCCTGTTCTGAGTTTGAGAAGCGTGGGTTTGACGCTCGAGTCAGGCGATGTATTTACGTGGAAACTTAGCTAATGGGACTAGTGAAAACAATTTTTTTATACTATGTACTGGACATTTATTTATAGGTATCAAATTAAAAATAAAATCTATGTTTGTTTTTTACCCCTGATGTTAAATGTTATCCGTCTTACCACAAAAACTTTTTAACGTCAGTTTAAGACTTGTCTAAAAAAATGTCAAATTATGACGTTGACATAAGGTAATTTTGGAGCCACATTTTTTTTAGACAAGTGTAAAACAGTGGTTAAAGTTTTTGTAGTAAGGCCATAAAAGTTTAATGGCTGTGTGTCTGTCTGTGCTGCCGTAGCTCTTAAACGGATGAAAAGATTCGAATGTCTTTTTTTTGTTAGTAGCAAGTTTTTGGCATGTAACTTAATAATTGATTCATTAGATTACATAGGCTTTCCATTGTCCAAATTCGAATTATTTTCAAAGTGACATCTGGAACATTTTCCGTATGGAAGTTATCAAACAGAGTAATTTCCATGATAATTTCCGTTCCGGTAATTTCCATTCTTTTTCATAGAATGCGACCGGTCGACATGTGCGCTCACTTGATCGTTAGAATTTAATTCAGTATAGTTATCAAAAAGAACTACATACATACATACATAGTAGCTTTATTTATGTACATAAGTGTAGTAAATGTTGTTAAGCTGAAGGATTCAAATCGCATTATTTCCACTCAATTACATTATAACATGGGTACTGCGACCAGCAATCCGTTGCCAGGCGAAGTAATTAGGTAATATCCCCTAACGACCGCCCATTCTGACGGGTGCCTACCATGGCCATGTACAATGGTCAACGTTCCCTTTCAACATACTGGAAGGCAGTAATTACCTATGTTTGTATTACTATTTCAGCCATAATAGATGTGTACAACGTAATGCTATTGTAAGCATCCAACAAGTTCAATTGCATAGAAGTGTAATATTATGCACAATGTGTTTGTGTCCAAGTGTGTCCAGTATAAATGGCTCAATCGTCTATTAATACCCTCACTCGGCATAGTAGAGTAGACGGAGTAATAATACCCTACTTAAAGTGTAGATTACCGCGCTTGAATAAAGCGATACGTTTGCATATTCAGCGACGATAAAGACTGGTCTAGACTGCTTAACAATACCTACTTCTTCAAGCACGTCTAATGTGAATTCCAATGAGTTAATAAGCCGGTATATACAGGATGAATGAAATGAAATCTGTCGTCATAATCTTTAAATCCGAGTATAGGTGAGGTTTATTAGGCGCGCTTTTAAAGCGTGAGTCGCACGTGAAGGCTGTTTAATCGTGTCTGGGTGGCGCGGCGGCGGCCCCGCGTGGCTCGGTGGCGCGGGGCGGCGCCCGACCCGCCGCCAGTCGCGCCACAAGCCCCGGAGGGGCTGCACGTGTCCTCGCTCCCGCCAACCGACTTATGTAACCATCCGCACGGTGAGTCCGCAGCCTCCGTGCCCCTTCCTCCCCGACATCGACCCCGCGACTCGAACCCACGCGCTCTGTCACACGGCCGCCCTCCGCGGAGCGAGCCACCGCGCGACTGATAACCCTCGGCCACGCTCGTACGTAGTGCTCAACCGTCAGCTGAGAGGTGACATAATCGATGCAGTAAGTACCGGTGTCCGGTGAGTGCAAGTATTCGCGGAATGCAGGTGCGTTATGTAACGGGAGTGTCGCGCGGACTGCCTCGGCTCGGAACAGTTTACGCGGCAGGATGTGCCGCTGTTAAGGCACCGCTTCTCGGAAGATCGTCGCTCGTATGCCTCCCTAATGACACTCGTTATCACGAACGATTTCTCATCTCAAACGCTTTCGACAATCACGTGGAAAATGGTTATATCAAACTACTGGAAGTTATGTGTTAGCCAATTACGCTCGTACATGTGCATTAAGTATAGGGACGTTCTTGACTTCCTTAGACGAAATATAATAAGAGCGTGAGTTAAGAGGTTCCCATAGAAAGCTGCCTAATTGGAAGGTCGGAGCCACATAAAAAATCCATTCAATCGTGGAAAATTTGTTGCCGGGATAGCCGTTCTATAGCTGAAGATTTATGGAATATATTCTTTGGAATCAATATTAGTTAATGGTAACGATATTGAAGCGCCAACACATTACATTTGACCCTTTCCAAATTGATATTATAAGAAAATGTCTGAATGGTTACCAATCGTAATATCGTTAGCGCGAAATGTGTAGCGTTTATTACAGTCTGCGATATAAATATTGTATAAACTGAGCCTCGAGGGGACAATTGAAAAGGCTAAGATACTGATCTTTTCTTGAGAGAACGGCGTTTGAGACAAAAAATCTGTCAAGTAGATGACCATTTATCATGATACTGCTGGTGACATTTAGGCAAAAGCGATTTATCTGAAGAATTATTATTATAGATAAGTTTTTCAGTGAGGAAAATTTATGTTATACCTAATAGTGTATCTGAAATTCGGGACGGACAACATCTGTCCCCATTTTATTGAACGATCCAAAAACCCTTTTATTAAACAGGGCTGGATATTCTTTTTGACATATTTCTTCCATTGTGTTTACTTTGTTCGTTACGGCATCGAGTATATTTGTTGTCGTCATAAAACGAATCAATCAAGTCGTCAAGGCAATACCTGGCGTATAAGCTATTTGAACAGTGTCTATATCGGATACCTCGTGTTATTGCTATGGATCGGAATTGATTAAGTTATGAGACTTATCAAAGGCTGCTTCGACGTCTTAATCCTTCTAACGAATCATAATATTTATATTGAATCGAAAGATTACGAATTACGAAGTTGTTTCTTCATAAAATTGAAGTTGATCTTGCAAAATTACCGAATTTCCATTGAACTTCTGAACGTTTCCTCAAAACGTGTGGTTTGTGCTACTTTCTTATCTGTTCCAGATTTTGTTCTGAGAATTTATATTCTATCTCATCATCTCATGCACTTGTATTCACATTGATAGCCATTTCCATATACCAAAACTCTTTAGAATGGTTTAAAATCTGTGCAAAGTTCTCATTTAAAAACCTTGAGGAAATTCGGTTCACGCTGCTTTGCGCGCACAAAAAGCATTCTACTTGCTGAGAAATTTAATTGAGCTTAGTTTTAATTAAAAGCACTATTAGCTTCCTATGTAAAACTGAATAAAGGGTGTAAGTAAAAGTAAAAGAAATGTGAATTGGGAAAACCTATCGAAATTACTTATAATTATTGATTGTAGTGAAACTCGTTGAGTTTTAAATTAATTTAATTATAACATACTAGCTGGTGCCCGCGACTTCGTCTGCGTAGGTTTAGTATTTCGAACAATATGTTTACAAATTGTAGCCTATGTGTTATTCTGATGTATAAGCTATATTATTGTAAAGTTTCATTAAAATCCATTCAGTAGTTTTTGCGTGAAAGAGTAACAAACATCCATACATCCATACATACAAACTTTCGCGTTTATAATATTAGTAGGATTAAATGTGTACAGACATAACTATTTCGTGGTATAAACAACATGTTTCCCGTTTGTCCATTTGTTGCGCGTTCCTATCCAAACCGCTAAACCGACTCAGACAAAATTCGGCATGGAGATATTTAGAACCCTAAAAGCGAAGATAGGCTTTTTATCCAGCGCGAGACGTTGTTCCCTCGGGACGAGTACCAAATCTAGATTTTATAAATTAAGGTCCATCCATGTCTAGAACATTTTTATGTTTATTTTTAGGTAAACCAGTAAAGTTAAAAATATAGTATCGCCCACATTGTTAGCCAGGTCAGTGAACTGAGAAATCTGCTGTTTTCTGGTTATATTAGATATGTGCATTTCATATTGTTTTCATAACGAGTTGTCGCTTCTGTTTTGGTATAAACTTAAATCCAGTAGGTGTATCTACCTATTTATTTTGCAGCCATCTTATACAAGCTGTTGATTTGCATCCGTGCCATAGTCAAGGACGTAATAATGCTAATGATTCTCGACCCAAATCAACAAAAAAATTGGTACGTCATTTTTTTTTTTTTTTTTTTTTTTCGGAATTCCGTCAATGTCACCTAGCCGTATTTGAACATGAGGCGTGTGTTACTGGCCTTTAAACCCTGCTGCGCCCTCACACAAACGCAAACACCAAGCATATGCAACGATTAGTCATAATTTTCATTCATAAAATTGGATTACTTCTGAAATACTACGACATTACAATGACAAAAAAAGCAGTACATATTAGCTATTTCCCGTCCACTGTAATTCCAATCGATTATTTACGTATTTTATGACCTCCTCCTGAAGTATGGCACAAATGCAAATCAACACCTTGTATATGCTACATAATCCACTAATCTTATATTGCATCTTGCATCCATGCCTCGCTTTATTGTCTTGCGGAATTGGCACTTAACTTTCCTAATATTCAACACAATCCATTTTCAATTAAGATTTGCCAATGTTAATCCGGCAAAAATAACTAAGCTCAGACGTTTGAAACATAAGGCAGTGTAGACATAAGTATGGGCATTTAGCAAAAAAACATTAAAACGATATCTAGCACCAATAAAAAATGTCTTGTAATTAACCAGTAAAAGCTTTTATTTAGACGTTACAAACAGACATTAAACGCCATTTATTTGTATATTTCAAAGCAGGATTATTCAGTTAATCCGTCACACTTCAGTTTCTCCCTTTCATAAGCGTTTCCGGATGAAATTTATTTATTTATTTATTTAAAAACATACACACTATCATTACAGTTTACAAACCAATTCGATAGTGGTGTCCACAATAGTTACACATACAAAAATAATAAAATTTAACTTAAATCTAATACAAAAACAAAACAAAACAAAACTGGAAATCAGATAACTATACAAAAATCATAAAAAGATTACACTAAATTTACCTCAAAATAACACAATAAAACATCCTAATAACTAATAATATTTAACAATACTATTGCAAATTCCCTCAGATTGCACGAAAACAAATCTATCCGCGCATGCACTTAATTTAATACCCGTATTGTGCGGGTGAGGGGTGCCTTCGCCAGCAGATTGGTTCTGACTGCCGGCACCGCCAGCAGTGGCGGCCGCCGCCGTCTCCACACGTACCTGTCCGGCACGCACAGCTGCAGGTGACGCAGCACACCCGGGTTGTGCGCCAAACCTCGCAGGAGCGACACCGCATATACCGCGAGTGTAAATTCTCTGCGCACTCTTAGTTGGTTGTACCCTACCATACCCAGTACAAAAAGTGTAGGATACATCAGCGGGTAAAATGGGTAAACCCCATAAAGTTTGAAATACAAGTGTCTTGTAAACTTGTTTTCTACTCGTTCAAGCATGACACTGTATTTCGCTTCATGAGGCGCCCAAATCACCGCACTGTACTCCAGGTGACTCCTTACCAAAGCGTCATACAGCACCCTGAGGGCAGTGATGTTGGTGAATCCCTGCGACTGTCTCAGTACGAAACCCATGTTTCTATAGGCCTGCTTGCAAATCCTAACTATGTGCTCCCGGAAGGTTAGATCAGGGGTAAGTAGTACACCTAGGTCTCGTACCTGCGAAACTCGCTGCATCGGCTCTTTATCTACATTGTAGTTGTAGGCTAAGGTAGACTTCGCGCGCGTAAACGTCATCACCGAGCATTTCGCTGTATTGAAATAGAGCTTATTTTTATTGCTCCATTCAACCACTCTATCTATGTCTTCCTGCAATTTCTCACAGTCCGACTCACTCCTGACCTCGAGCAGCAATTTGAGGTCATCTGCAAACAATAAACATAAACTATTCTTGACTACCTCTGGTAAGTCATTTATCATTAAAATGAATTCCAGAGGACCCAAATTGCTGCCCTGGCTTACGCCTGACCTGGTGTAGTATGGCTGGGATTCGAAACCGTTGTAGTCAACGTACCGCTGCCGGTCCTCCAAGTAGCTGGCGAAGAACTGTAGAAGGTGTTGAGTACAGCCAATTTTTGCCAGCTTCATTAGCAGTACATCATTATCAACGGTGGTAAATTGCATTCATAGTATCCAAACAACCAGTTAGATGTTACTGGCCAGTAATATAACGAGCGGCTAAATGTCAAGAGACATTAAATACTCTATGAAGTACATATGTAGTTGTGTTATAGTCTATGGTTCTCGTATTATTATTTGATAGCATTTGATATTCAAATATCGTTAATTTCGAAGATCGGAGCAAACCAGGATGTTTAAAAGTAAGACATTGATGAATAGAGAATAGGTAGTTCATAGTAACCAGAAAAACCCCAAAGAATCAAAAAGAAAGAAAAAAATAACATGGTGAACTTTGCCCCATTTTTTTTCAAGCCATGTTTTTGAGTTAACACATAGTAAAAAAACAAACATTGATTATACACCAGGGAAACAGCAAAAAAGGCTATTGTAATCAATGTAATAAATTATCAGAAATCAATCAAACAGAAGTACTTTTTTTATTATTCACGAACAAAACACACATTTAAAAGGCTGAAATTTTTCACGAGGGAAAATCGATGTCCCTAGTGAATGGTTATGTGTTTACGTCATAATAAATACTACACGCTTAGAGCATTAACCCATTCGGAGACGCCATAGCCGTGCTTTCACCTATGCCAAAGGTAAAAGTCATTATATCCACAGACGCCAGCACACCAAGCTACTACAGTGTGTCAAATTAATGGATTTCAACTTTATTTCCTACTAGCGACCCGCCCCTGCTTCGCACGGGATAACAGTATTTCCTCACAATTTAATGAATGTTAACATATAAACCTTCCTTTTCAATCACACTGTGTATTAAAAAAACTGCATGAAAATCGGTTGCATAGTTTTGAAGATTTAAGCGTATACAAAAGGACATAGGGACAGAAAAAGTGAATTTGTTTATACTATATGTAGTGACGCCTAAGGTTGAATTAAGAAAAACAGACTGTTTTAGTTTGATGTGCTGGAATTTGAGCTTGTGGAATACACGTGTGCGTCAAGTTTATGTTTGAGTTTGACAATATTGTAGTGACGTGAACGTGATCATCACGAAAATGAATGAGACAGCTATCACCATTTTTTTGCCTGCTACGGGAAAATTGGCAGATTTTGCACAGAGATTGGTGCTGATGGCGATTCCGGTTTGTTATATCGTCTAAGACTACACGGTATTATCAGGGACCTGTGTTAGTCAGATCGATAGCATTTGTGTGTTTAGGCGCAAACCGTTCACACAGTAAGTATGCTTAGATAAAGTTCAGGACGAAACTTTAGTCCAATGGATATTTTGTTAAGTGGAAAATAGGAAACGGTAATAGAATTTAATAATATTGTTTATAAGTTATTTTTGGCAATTTTAATATTCTCTTTTTGTTATATCTGTCTTACCAAACCTTAAAAATTACCAGGATTTTGTTATGTATAATGTTCAATATTCCTCCCACAACATTCCTATAAATAACAGTAATATTAGGTAATAATACTGTATGATAAACTTAGCAGCTTATGCTATGATTCACTATACTCCTACGCGACTCCTGGCTCATACTACTTCATATTGTCGGTAGCTTAGCTTGTTAGACCAAATAGTTTTTTATAAACTTTTTGGTAATTTGCAATTCGAAAGTTAAATAAAGAGATGACAGGCAAGAGAGATTACTGTCATTAAAATATATTTTTGAATTCAAAATAGTATTCCAATTCCAAAGTGAGCGCGCAAAAAGACAAAAACATACCCAGAATACTGTTCTATATTTAAAATCGCAATAGAATGCGGTAATAATGCAAGGGGCACCAAGACAGCCAAGAGATCAAGTTCTTTATACAAAACACTTCTTTTTTCAAACTGGACTGGATCGTGTGAACGGTGCATAATGTATGGGTGCATTGTTTATTCTGTTATGCGACTATCAAGGTCGAGATTTTTTCAATAAACGGTTTAGGAGTATGACGTAATCTGGCCGTAGGTTGTTTGGTATCATGTACTTATATAGGTAATTGAATGAAGCAATGACAATGGTCTGTTTTTTCAAATCTGTAAGCAGTCCATATTGTTAATGTTTGTATTTAATTTGATAATCGGTAGTAAAGCTATCGATATTGTGTTACGTATAGTGCAGTCATTGAAGCATTATTGCTACGATTTTTTTTACTGTGAACCGATTTGCATGAAATTTTGGAATTAGGTTCATCTTACCCTTAACCTTAAAAGTGAATATGATTTGAACTCCGCCACCCCCCCTGGGGGTGGTTGCCACCCCTTCTTTGGGGTGAATATTTTTTTTGCAAAATAACCTCGGATATCGATAGAAGACCTAATTTTAAGCAAAAGTTGTCTTTAAAGTTTTAAAAAAAATCCAATACTTTTCAAGTTATTGGCAATTGAAAATTCGCAATTTTTTCACGTTTTTCATCGATTTTTTGCAAATATCTCCAAAAATATACGTTTTATCGAAAATGTATAAAGAACAAAATTGTAGCAGGTAAAACAACGAACAATTAGTTTTTTTATAAAATGTCCTAAATGCAATATTAAGCTAGATATTAAAGATCAAAGCCGTTTTTTATTTTGTCTGAAATTTAATCGTTGTGGTCAATGCCATGTAGCGGCGAGTAGATGCATTTTATAAATTCTAATAAAAATGGGTTTTGTAGTGCTTGAAATAAGCTTTAAGATGAGCACTATTAAAAGTCTTTTGCACGTAAAATAAGTGAGCTGTATTGCAAATAAGGGGAGCATCTTATATTTTTTCTTTTAAATCAATGGGTTTCATAAGTGCCATTTCCACCAAAATTAAAATTAATCGTATTCCGCCTAGGATTAACTTTATTATGAAGAGTTTGATAGATAGTATCAGTTTGGCTGCTTTAGGATAGATATTTTTCAAAAAAGTCGCGATTAACGAAAAGAACAAAATTTCAAATTAAAGAAAAACCCACTTGTTTTTCATAATATCTCAAAAATTACGACAGATACGTATAAAAGTGTACTGATAAAAAAATTAGGTATTTTTCTGACAAACAATTAGGTTTGTTTGTTTTTTCTGTCGAACAAAAATTGACGGAGATATGATTGTTTAAAGAGCGCGTGGCAGCGCAATCACAGCCTCTCTTAAGCCCTTTAACCCTTCACCGTTTTAGAAAAAAGTTCTTTACTATATATTGCAATGATGGATGTTGTAGCTCTCTTAATTACTTTTACAGTGGTTTTTTATAAATTGTGATAGCATGAAAATTGAAGGAGTTACGGTCCAAAAACTTGTCATATTTTTTTCTACTTAGTAACTGAAAACTTCGGAGTATCAATATTTCGAGCAATGTGAAAGTAGGCAGTATAATAAAGAGTCACAACTATTGTAATGTGTTTATATGTAACCGGAAAATAATAAAACTCGTAAATTGATCAACTTACTAAAATAATAGATGGCATAAACTACGTCGATTAAATTTCAGACAAAATAAAAAACGGCTTTGATCTTTAATATCTAGCTTAATATTGCACTTAGAACAGTTTATAAAAAAACAAATTGTTCGTTGTTTTACCTGCTACAATTTTATTCTTTATACATTTTCGATAAAACGTATATTTTTGGAGATATTTGCAAAAAACCGATGAAAAACGTGAAAAAATTGCGAATTTTCAATTGCCAATAACTTGAAAAGTATTGGATTTTTTTTTAAACTTTAAAGACAACTTATGCTTAAAATTAGGTCTTCTATCGATATCCGAGGTTATTTTGCAAAAAAAATATTCACCCCAAAGAAGGGGTGGCAACCACCCCCAGGGGGGGTGGCGGAGTTCAAATCATATTCACTTTTGAAGTTAAGGGTAGGATGAACCTAATTCCAAAATTTCATGCAAATCGGTTCACAGTAAAAAAATTCGGAGGTTAGACCGTATTTTTCGCTTCAATGACTGCACTAGTATAACAACAGACAATGTTCAAAGTTCTCAAACATTTATACAAACACTAGCTGTTTCCCGCGGTTTCACCCCGAAGGTACTACTTATTTTACCGGGCTATAGCCTAAGGGATTGTTCACACCAAACGTATTGTCCGCCGCTGACTGTGAGTATACTCACAGTCGGCCTCAGTGTGAACGTCGACTCAATCTGCAGTACGCGTACTCACCAAGCCGACAATAGGCTATAGCGTACGATGCGCTACATGTGTGAACAAAAGAATACGCTCGTGTAGGTTCACACTAGATGCGTACGCTGAGCGGCCGACTATTCTACACATAAAAGAGCTCAGTATTTGAAGTTGCTCGTAGTATTTTATAAACGATCTCTGAGATCACTCGTGGTTCCCATACGATAAAACTAGTGTATTTTAAAAAAAAATCGGACGTTTACTGATATTTCAATTAAATGATGCGCATTCAGATAGTTGCCATTTGCGAAGCTCTAGAGGAAGACGAAAATAATAAAAAGAAGAGATTGTGGGTACATCCCTTAAATTTGAAGAGATGTTTTCTTGGTCAATTTCATACTTTATATTTCGAATATAGACTTTATCCAAATAAGTTCAAGAAATATTTTCGTATGACAGTAAAAACATTCGATGAGTTACTATCTTTAATACGTATAAGTTTATATAAAAGGGACACTAATTATCGACGTGCTATTCAGCCAGAAGAAAGATTGACAATTACTTTAAGGTAAGAGGAAAACAACTTGTACTGTAATCAACACTTATTTATTATAATCAAATCAATCACGTTTAAACAATTGCGAAAAGAACAATGTCAGACGTCCATAGTAACTTAGGCTCAATAAAAATATTTAATGTACAGTGAAAATTCTTACAGTTTCTTGTGTAGTTTCCCGCTGATCCCCCCAAAGGATTGTTCCCCCCAAAAAATCCCCCGTGGGCAGAAAATACCCCCAAATTTGGGGGGAATCCCCCCAATCTGGCATCACTGCGCGGCGGTGCGGACGCGGCGGAGCGGCGGTGCGTACGCGGCGGAGCGGCGCTATTCGGCAACTGCGTCCGCGTAGCCAATCCGCGTCCGCCGTGCATAGTCGCGTAGTAAAATAATCGGCTACTGAGAGTCAGCTACAACAGACGACGTAACAGCGTATAGTCGGTTCGGTGTGAACGACAATTTCAATATATATGGAAAAGCAATAAACTGCGTAACGCGCGCTCACAGTCAGCGGCGGACAATACGTTTGGTGTGAACGATGCCTAAGACACACAAACAACGTGGCTTCCTATTAGCAAAAGAATTTTCAAAATCGGTGCAGTAGATCCATAGACACAACTACATAAACTCACAAAGTTTACCTCCTTACACCTAACAATATTAGTATAGAACCATAGACAGGCACAGCAACATTTTCTTCCCGGCCATTAAGCAAATTTTCCGGTAAATTATTTCGAATCAATATGGCGGCGTCAATGTCTTCAAGTATAAACGTGGTCGCACTTATTTATAAAGCGTTTATTGTAAATGTCGTTACACGGATCGTTTCACTTTATTGTTGAATATTGAAATAAATATTTTTATTTATATACGTTAAGGAATTGTGGTTTTTCAGAAATCTCTACTACTTCATATTAGGACACTGAAGAGTTTATCGTGCTAATCTTAGGAATCACAAGCATGATTTGAAAAAATATTTCAGTGTTATTCATTTATTGAGAAAGGTTATTATAGGCTTTATTTTAACGTTGCCACAATTGTTTGTAAATAAATAAATAAGACGCGGGAGCAATCTAATATTGATTACTAAATATTTGCTATCTGACAGTACCTGGATTTATTTAGTTACCTACCTAAAAGAAGTTATCTATATAAGATTGCATATCATCTTTGCTCGATAAACAAAGGTCCTATACAAACCCACTGAAACAATTAATAATAGCAATATTGTGGAATAAACTTAGAACTATGATTTACAGCAGTGATGGTGAGCTTTAGAGGGTATTCTAAAGCACACTGCAGACTAAAAAGTCGGCTATCCCAACTGTTATCCCAATGTCCAATGGTTAGTAATATCTCAATGGTTGGTTTTTTTACAGAAAATGTTGATTCCAATCAAAGTTTTCACTCGTTCAGATGCTTGTTAATTTCCTGATCTTTGTTATGTGCGTAATGCCATTCATTTTCACACTGATCCATGAGCCCAAGCTAACTATCGGCCGACTTAAAGTTTGCAGTATACGGGTACTTTTAGAGCCATGTCTCACCTAAACAAAACACCCAGTTTAGTTCAAAATTACAATTTCGCATAGCAGTTAGCATTTAAATCGTTTAATTTTAGATAGTGGAAGTTTTTTGTGAGACGAACTAAACTACCTACAGAATAGATTTTTTGCCGTTAGTTTTTATTGCAATATTTTACTGTCCAGTGATTCATGCTGCATAAAAACAATTCAGTTTCCGTCATACAATGAATATTTAGGAGTTATGATATCATAGAATAAGTCTCACAACCAGTCTTAGCAAGGGGATGCGCG
Source organism: Helicoverpa zea (assembly GCF_022581195.2). Classification (NCBI taxonomy): domain Eukaryota; kingdom Metazoa; phylum Arthropoda; class Insecta; order Lepidoptera; family Noctuidae; genus Helicoverpa; species Helicoverpa zea. Next base: position 4,377,913 of record NC_061468.1, read on the forward strand.
GGTAACGAGGAGGTCAGATGGGCAGTCGCTCCTTGTAAAACACTGGTACTCCGATTAGACTGAAAGCCGACTCCAACATAGTTGGGAAAAGGCTAGGCAGATGATGATTTTACCGTCCAGTGATTCACGCTTGCATAAAAACAAGTTAGTTTCGTTCTTACAATGAATAATTGGCATTTATGATATCATTTTCATACTTATACGAGACTTTTTTGTGCTTTTTTGGTGCTCCATTAGATAATCCAATTAGAATAAAGAATAACTTGGTGAATCATGTTTTTTAGGTAGGTAAAGTAAAGTAACTTTATTAAGACATAGTTATAATACCTAGATATGTTTGACTTAGAACATAATTAGGTGTTCTAATTAACAGGCGTGTTACGTATAACTTGATTGTAATTAACTTACCTAGACCAATATTAAATAGACTGATGACTATGATGATATAATTTTGATCTGTGTTGTGTGTTTGATATTACATACATACTTCAACAAGACGTTTAACAGTAGTTTACCTTATTAAAATAAATAATTAAAAGAAAAAAAAAATCCCTTCCTACTGAGACCAAAAACTATAATAATTGACGCTTTTGGAGAAAATCAATTTCACGTAACTGAACCTATTATTTTCTCTACGTGCTATTCTGAATAGAAGAACACTTTTAACTATTGGTTGTAAAAAGTTTTGCTTTCATTACCTTTTCCCGTGAACCCATTCACTAGGTACATAGGTACTAGGTACCACAAAGGTCGGAAACATGGTACCTACCTACTTACCTATTACCTACTCACATTCACATCTCTTTCATCGAAACATTAACCATTAAGAGTAAAACGTGAGTAAAACCTATTTAACTTCAGGCTTTACGACCTACGTAGTTTAGTGTTCCTTTTTTAAATCGTTCTATTTTTAAACTTCTAAACCGATATAGGTAAACTTGTTGTTTTTATTTACTGGAAAAAATTGTGTAGATAATTTTTGTGCTAGTATTTTTAACTTTTCCATTAATTGCGGCTTATTTATCAGTTATCGTTGTTTACACTATAGTTTTTTACAAGAAGTGTATGATAAATTAGTTAATCCTTTTATTTTATTTAGAGCAGTAGTTTTTTCACTTATAATCTGTACTATAATAATCGGTACTAACTTAACTACTAATCGGTATTAACCATATTTCTTTTGTTTTGACATCTCAAGGTTACTGGTTCTTTAATTAAATAATAAATAAATGGCGGTCGTTAAAATAACTTATACCAACTACTTATCAAACAAAAAATGTGGGCATTGGGTTATGTATGTTATTTTTTTAATTGAATAATCGCCGAATTGATCTTGATACCGATTATGTAAGAAATAATTTTGAGTGATTTATGGGTGTAGTGTAGTGATTTTTTCGTATTCGTTGAGGAATTTCCTGCTTCCATTTTTTTGGAAACTATTTTATACAGAAAATAAGATTACAAAAAAAGTTGAAAGCATTCGTAATTCAAAATAGGTAGCACGTAATTTTCAAACATCTATATTCGAAATATAAATCCAATTTGAAACCATTTCTCTCTGGTTATGCTCTGGTCACAATTTGTCTTGGACAGCCTAATAAAATAATTGAACAAAATCACTTCAGCTTTCCCACAACCAATAAAACGTAACATTATTCATAAAAATCTTAACTGGGTCAAAGCAAGATTTATGGCAATACTTCAGCTAACTACAGTATCAAACATTTGTATGACATGTGACATCTTTGCGGGGTAATAAATCATTTACGTCCGTGGTGTCGAGTCTTGTGTACGAGCGTTTTGGCACAAAGGATTGTCGACAAAAGCCTGCTCGCTTCCCATTCACACCGATGACAGCCGTGGCAAATATTCCCAATTCACATGTTTCTATATCGAAAGCGGTTCATCATTAAATGTTGCTGTGTTATGGGTTTAGCTTGTAATATTATTTTGGTGGGAAATATTTCGTGTACTAAGGTGAATTTCGGGGTTTTATACGGTGAATCGACTTCATGTACGCTGGATAACCTCTAGTTCGAAGCTACCTCAAGTTCGAAGCTATGTCCAGTCCATATACGTAATGTCTATAAAGTCTACAATATTTTTATTTAAAAATAGAATTCGGTAAGAGTCAGAACTTTCACTAAAATAAAAAGTAAAAATGCCTTTGGGAAATAAGGACTTACTTAACATCCGTTCACAGTTGTCGTGTAAACATACATATTTTGATTACGTTTTTGAATCTGGTCAGGGGTGTAATAGGCCGATTTCCCACCGACATTGCACTTGCATCATATCAGTTGTAGTATATACAGTTATTTATTTATACAGAACCCGGCGCACGTGGTTTGGAGTTCTGCCAATTCGGTTAGTGTTGATACCGTGTGGAATTCTGTGCGCTCCATTACGCTAGATGAGCATAAACATATTGATTCTACGTATACCTGATGCTGGTAACCCCGATTTCTGAGGTATTATCGGGTAGTTAACGATTGGATATTTAATTAATAAACAGGTAAAAAAATATTAATAATGTAAGGCTAATTGTTGAGTCTATTCCACTTTCTGTTGGAGTCTGCATCTTAGTTGGGGAGGAAAAAATCATGGATAGGCAGAATATTTGACACGGATTTTGACTTTTGTTTGAATTAAAAAAAAAATGGAAACAACAAGAGGATATTGGTAATTCTTCCGGTTGACAACAAGACACCGATTTCCTCAAGGAATCAATCGTTTTTTTGGTTTTTTCGAAATGGCCACCGTATAGCTCTCTGAACGTCAATTTTAAGGTTAACATTCTGAGAATGTGGTCCAATTTCCATGTTTCTCTGTTGGAAGGTTGTGAGGTTGAGCAGCGGGTATTGGGGCACTTAGTGGCCTCGCCTCGGGCCGACGTGGATTGATTTAGCCCACTCGGCGTGTTTGTGTGCACTACGCATTACTCCGAACTCACTGGAAATGCCCCCGAGAATGCCGAGGTATTTCTCCAAACGTCCCTAACTCGCTTTACACATTTTTGCTCAACAATGTTTCTAGAAGCCTCAATTCCCTCTTTAAAAATGGAACGTTTATATGTCAAAAGCTCTCACATTTTTGTTACATGTGACAGCGACCAAAATCAGAGTTCCGATATTAACCCGGGAATAGTGGTTTTATGCTGACGAGCAGAATATTACGCTGGGACCGAAATTTAAATCGGTGCCCACAAATATTCGGCAGCTGCATTCTGGTGTAAAACCGCTAGTAGCCGCTAGTATTCGAAACTCATATTAAAATCATTTCTCTGACAGACGACGATGTAAAAAGCCTTAAGGTAGTTTCTTTTACAAGAAAATCTGTAAAATTGTACTAGTTTACTTGTTTTTCCAAGAATATACGAGGCAAAAACTTTGAAACTTAAATTTAGCTTTTTATATTCGAAAGTTTTTGCCTACTTTATAACGTAGCAACATTAATTTCTAGATTGTAAAAAAGGCGCAGACAGAACAGTAACCTAATTGTAAATACCTAATTGAAAAGTAAAAAAAATGAAAAATTCAAACTAATATTATAAAAGTTATTAACGACTTTCATTAACAGCTCGGTTCTACCTGCCCCGTATCTATATTTTTCTAGTTATAATTCGCTAATCTGTCTAACACTAATCAACCGAAACCAAAAAGTAGTCAATTCTTAATTAGGACCTGCCAATTTTATCTACTGACTTTCCTACAAGAAATCGATTACACAGTGTTACTTTAAACCTGTCCTTCATCCATAGGGCTTCGCATCAAATTTCCGTGGATGACGGGGCGCTTCCAGATGTATCGTACCTGTGTACCTGCCCCGGCAATTTGGCGAGGTCCCTCGTTACAACCAGGAGCTACCGATGTTCCTCTTGTTTAAGAAACGTTTTTACTGCCTATGGTTATACCTGGCCTAGTTTTGGGAAGATATCTTTAAAGTACCGTTTTTTTAGTTGAGGTAGTTGTTGAAAATTGCTTGTAAATGCGTTTCTACGATTGCTTTTTGTTAAATAACTATCAGAAATCTTGAATTAAATATCCCAAAGTATCATATTGTCAAAATATAGGTACTTACAATTCCGTACGGGGCACACAAAATGAACCTAAATATTACCGTTAAATAGACACTTTTTCAAAAAACAAAAACTGCCTACCCAAAAATAAAACGGCAAACGCAACAAATCAAAAACCGATAGACCTTCTGTTGGACAAAGGGTATTGTTACACTGATAGGCAAAGCTTTGGTTACACCGGAGTAAATCGTGATCGCTGGACAATGTTTGCGGAAGCCGGCCGTCCGTCGTCGCGCAATGTGCGAATAAATTATCCTTATGGCACCGTAAGCGCTGCGGTGGCCGAGGACCGGATAGGAGGGCGTCGAAAGGTCATCGCAGACCCCTTCGATCTGTGCGATTGTGCGATTATATTGAATGTTTATGTCGGATAAATGTAGGTATATTACAGTAGTTAATAGCTACGGGTCGACCGGTAAAGGGTTATGCTAGACCCGATTTGTTCGTGGATGGGTGTCATGCTAGAAATTCGGTCCAGTCTTGCCAGTCTTACCACGGGGTATCGTTTTACCTCGATGACTGTGTTGTGGAGATCCAAAAGGTCAAAAATTCGATCAAGAAGATCAATCACTCTATTTAGAATACTGGTATGCATCTGCATCCGGTAAGACTATAAAATAAAATAATCAAAAATATATTGGGAATAGGCTAGGCAGATGGTGACGGATATGTTTAGTTAGTAGAATCGTCGCTTCCACCTTCGCAAGCAGTATGTATCTTTGTATCCCAAAGAAGCTTTCCTTAGTTTTTGACAAAAGAAATTGTACTCTAGATACTTACATTATTTTTAATTAACAATTACCTGTTGTCAGGGTACACATACATGTTTCTGTGGGTAACCAAGCCGTTACTTGTAGTAGGTTAGCTATGTGTTACATAGCTTAGACGGTAGACCTATTTGTTCTTAGAAAGTATAATAACCGAGGTAATTGTGGTCGGAATCTCTGTTGATAATGAGCAACATTTTCCACGTATTTCAAAAGAATGTGGAACTTCTCAAGAGTAATGGAGACGGAATCTCGGAATGGAACATGTTTTATTATAATTTTCTTTACGTTACTGGGTACGTGCCTTTATTATTGAATTTCTACGGGGACCTAAATAAACAGTATAAAAAAGTAAGTACTAATAATTTCGTTATTGCGTTGTCATTTTTATTCGGAGTTATTTTGGGGAAGACTATGATTAATGAAAGCTTCCTTCTTGTTACAGGAGACTGTATATTTTTTTTAGGAAGCAGATAGGGTTGTCAACTGTTCTGTTTTCGTATTTCTGTCAGAGTCACATGTTTTTGAAAAAAAAACACTGTCGCCGGCATAGAATTTTCCAGAACTTTTCAAATTTATATGTTCTTTAAGTGATTGTGACGGATTGAATGAATTAGGTACCCATATACATATTTTTTTGTATATTTCTTGGTCTTAAGATGCACATAATATTGTGAAAGTGAACAGTAAGCAGGTAGGAGTAACAGGTTTTACAAAAATAACGCTACTTCGAGGTGTTGTTTTATGGACTCTTATGTCATCGCGAACAACTTAGTATTGATTGTTTAACGTCTCGGTCATTCAACTGTTTTAAAAATAAGCCGTGACTTGCAGTGAGTAGGTATAGACAGATATATGCGAATATGCTTCAAGAGGGTAATAAGAGTAGGGAGGTATAGCAGGTATTAATATGTCATTATAAATATTTTCTAAAGACACATACTGCATGTGTATTTTAATATGTGTATAGCGTTGTATGGCATAGCTTTCACTTATCATCTTCCTAGCCTTTTTCCCAACTATATAGTTCCAGTCAACAGCTCAGCTTCAGTCATGATCAGCTTCCAGTCGAACCGTGAGTACCAGTGTTTCATGGAGTGACTGCCTATGTGACTTCCTCTACCCAGTTACCTTGGCAACCTTATACAGCTTGCTTTCAATGTATGGTGGATATATTTCATGTTTACAAACACCTAGACAAAGAACAATGTTAGTCGTGAACATTACTTCGTGCGGGAATCAAATCCTTGGCGTATTAGTTGAACAATGGACCACCCATAACGTGAACCGTGCTATTTCCTAGCATATTGTACCGTTAAGGTTATGAGAAACTTGTCATGGTTAAATAAGATCCTCTTATCATCTTTTGCCTAGCCATTTCCCTCCTATGATTGGGTCGGCTTCCAATCTCAACTTCCACCTGGTGTAGTGAGCTACACCATGTGAGACTGGTACCGGTGTTTTATGTGGAGCGACTGCCTATTGCACCTCCTCTACACAGCTGCCTTGGCAATGTCATACCCGTTGGTAAGACTGGATGTTATAAAATCCTGGATTCAGCTTCTAGGCTTACTGGTCGAAGCTGAGTATCAGTGTTTTATAGGATTCACTGCCTATCTAACCTCTTCGACCCAGTTACCTTGGCAACCTTTTGGTAAGAGTGGCTGTTATAATATCCTCTTATGCATACCGTATATGTAGCATGAATTACTTACATTCGCACATACGCGTAAAGTACTAAAGTGCTACACTACCTACGCGAAGGCAAAGGAACTCGTAATACTCGTATTATATAAAAAAAAAACTCACATTCCCTAGGAGCCAAGCAGGTCGCGTAGGTGAACCAGCCTGCTTTTACGCGCGATTTCTTTTTTTTTGGTATACATACTCCTTTTTTCTTTGACACTTCGTAGTGAGTTCTTTTTGTGCCTGTTTTATTAATACTAGTTTTGTTCTTGTTATTTAATTAAAAAGAGGCAAGCCTTGATACTTATAATTGACGTGATAAAAATATTTGTATATGTTGACATCTTCATTTATTTGTTATGCAAAAAGTATTTATACAGTAATTTAGATTATGATATATGAAGTAGTTCCTGGTTATATGAAATAGGTAAAAGTTAATTATGTTGATAATATTGTTTATGGTTGTGTTAGGTGGTCTATGTAATTAGTTACTATCTAGTTCTGATATAAAACATTATTACAGGCTAGATAAGTTGTATATTTTATGGTGTTATTGTAGGATTTAGCCATAAACAGCCATGATAAAATTGATATTTTCTTTCTATAATTAAAGTCTGCCTATCCGTTAGTGATATCCGATATTCATGCGTTTTTCCATAATAGATAAAATAATTCATAAGGGAGGTTTTAGGCCCGATAATTCATACCTTAGAAGCCGGAGCGGGTGCGGTATTATAAAGATATCAAGGATTTAAAATGTAAAGTTATAAGGTCTAATAAAAATACTTTAAGTATAAGATATCAAGGAACACATTTAAAGAAATCATTAAAACTATCTTGGGATAATTACATTAATAACTCATAACTTTTCTAAGAAAATAATCCTTATCCGTCTAAAGTACAGAACTAATAGCATTTCCCAAAGGAAACTCGTTTTGCGAGCATCTCCGCGGCGCAAGCGTAGTGCAGTAACACTATTTACTGACTCGTTTGGGAAGGGTTGCAACTTACAACGGTTAAACGTTTAAACGTTAAACGGTTAAACGTTTTCCTGTACACGGCTTTTTGTAACCATGGTTTTTTGTAGTCACGGTTTTTCAAGTAGGTATACCTACCGCCTTAGCTTAAGAACGATGGCGTCAAAATTTTGTTGGGTTCCATTGAAATATTGTCATTGCATTTTTATAGGATTGTATAGGAGAAAAAATAATATTTTTTTTGTACAATATTTTTCGTGAGAATTCTATTTTTTAGTCTTTAGTTAGTTTTCCTAAGAACTAGTGGTTTAACTCGACCAACTTTGAAAACCACCAGTTTCAATGAATTTGAGTGAGTTATAGGTTTTTGATAAAGTTCGTAGGGATTGCGCTTGAATTGCAGTAACTTTTGCAATCCATTCTTTAAAAACCTTTTTTTTGTCTGTTAAATCTCTCATTCGTCTCCTTGGCATGTTTGAAGGGTATCCACCCTTATTATAATAGCTAAAAAAAAATATTGCTCGAAGTTTTGTATGTTTTTTCCATAAAATTAAAATAAAATAAATAAAAAATAAAATGTCATTTATTTCAGGCAAATTCACCCATATCAGAAATTCACACAAACAAATTACTATTATTCATTAAGAAAAATCAAAAGAAAACAATATTCATAATTAAATTATACATACAATCAAACAATATTAATAAATCAATTATACATCACAATTACAAAATTAAAATAAAATGAAATAAAATAAAATAAAATGAAATAAAATAAAATAAAATGAAATAAAATTAAAATTTTCTGTTTGGCATTCGCACAGTTACATGCCTGTCAGAACAGTGTTTTATGAAAGGGCAGTCTAGCCTATCCCCGATCATCGCCAAAATAGTGTTGGCACTGGCCCGCACTCTGCGCACTAGGGATGCCGCGCGTTTGCGCATAGTAGCTTGAAAGCCATCGGTGCGCGATTCTGTGAACATACCCGAGGCGCTACAGTATCGGGGCAATCCCACAACTGCCCTGAATGCGTTATTGTATTGGACGCGGATGGCACTGTAGTCTCTGCTAGTATAGTGCGCCCACAGACTGCACGTGTACAGCGAAGTACAGTACGCTCTGAAGAGTGTCACTTTGACCTCGCGTGAGCACCTCGCAAATCTGCGAGCGACCATATTCGCTTTAACAGACAATGCCCTCCGCTCCCTTTCCATGTCAGCATGATCTCCAAGACTAACAGTTACGATATGCCCAAGGTATTTAAACTGTTTAACTCGTTCCAGAGCAACACCGCTAAGTTTCACAGGAGGTATGTTTACTGGGCATCTCGCACTCGCTGTCTCAAAGATCATATACTGACTTTTTTTAACATTGTACATTAAACCATGACCACAGGCATATTCTTCACAAGTCTGTATTAACTTTCTCAGTCCACAGATTGATGCACTCAGCAGCACCATGTCGTCCGCATAACTGAGATTATTTACACAAACACCATCAATGTGACAACCAACATGTTGACTACTGAGTGCAACAATCAGACCGTTAATGTACACATTAAATAGGGTCGGAGATGTTAAGCCACCTTGCCTGACGCCACACTCAAGCTGGTACGAATCCGACATTACCCCCGCCCATCTGACATTATTGGTCTGCTGAGCATACCAGTATTGGAACACGCTGACGAGTTCTAGTGGCACATTTATGCTTTTCAGCTTATCCCACAGCAACCTATACTCCACACGGTCAAATGCCTTTGACAGGTCGAGGAAGCACGCGTACACTGGGGTTTTACGATTTGTATAGTACTTGACAGTCTGCTTAAGACACAGTATGGCACTTTCAGTTGATAGGCGAGGGCGAAACCCAAACTGGTTATCGTGTATTACCACGAATTTATTCAACTGTGTGTTAAGCAAACTGTATAAGAATATAATAATGTATGCTTGAATTTATACAAGCTGTTGATTTGCATTTGTGCCATACGTCAGGAGGAGGACATAAAATACGTAAATAATCGATTGGAATTACAGTTAACGGGAAATAGTTAATATGCGCTGCTTTTTATGTCATTGTAATGTCATAGTATTTCAGAAATAATCCAATTTTATGAATGAAATTCATGAGTGATCGTTGCGAATGCTTTGTGTTTGCGTTTGTGTGAGGGCGCAGCACAGTTTTGAGGCCAGTAACACACGCTCAGAGTTTGAAAACGGGTAGGTGGCATTGACGAATTTCCGAAAAAAAATTAAAATCAAAAATTTTCGTACCAATTTTTTTGTTTATTTGGGTTGAGAATCATTAGTATAATTACGTCCTTGACTATGGCACGGATGCAAATCAACAGCTTGTATACTAAAATCAAATATTCAGACACTTTTGCAAAATACTGATTACTTCACCATTTTAGTTTTCGCTCATGTTCCAGTAAAGTGAACAAATTGTTTTTGTTTCCGCTTGAAATATTTTCGTACGAGCGCGAGTCTTTTCAGGCGCTCTGTAAACATTGCATAAACTTGTGAATATATTACTTCAATCAATGCAGATTTAACTGTAATACATTTTGAAGTGTTGAAAAGTTTTATAGTCAAATAATGATCCGATTTCCGATTCGATTTTAGAGGTTACCTTAGCACTTAACATTGTTATTTCCACAGAAAAACTGTAGAGTTTTAAATTAGTTATTCATTAAAAAAACTCTGTATGTACATGGTATTATATTATATTGAAGTTTGGAAATCCGTTGCGGAAATTAAAATTGTAAGCTTAACTTAATCAGAATTGGCTCGTACTGTCCTGCCTCAGTTTTAGTTGTTACTCACGCAGGTTTAAAGAAATCTTACTCTGCGATGAAAATCATTAAAAATAAAAGTAGGTTCCTATATTTTATGAAAGCACCCGCAAGTTGTACTTATAACTCATCTTTACGCTCTAAGAAACGACCATAACTTACACCGCATATGTTTCTTATGGCCGTTAGAACGTTCTAGAAGCTTATAGTAGGTGTTAAAAATCTAGAACATTCGACTATTTATAATTTACCTATTTGTAGGTAAACTGGTGCTTTTCTAATACATAGGCATTCTGAAATAAGACTAATTATCACATAGAAATTAATTTATTGTATGTTTATTTTAGCCATTTTATCTCGAAAGTATTTTTATTATTCGTAATATATACCTAATTGATATAAAAATAAGCTCGGTTTCGCCAGTCACATCAGGGGTCACACTAGGAGGTGAATTTGCCATGGGTCGCCGTTGTCGAAATCGATAAGGAGGACTATATATTATTCAGTTGTTGTTATTGCTATTAATTAATGTAATTAACATACAATGAATTCATAAATCAACACCTAGAAAATAGTTTATTAATAATGATGAATTTGTTGTCAATTATTACAATCGATTATAGAACATCGATTAAGTATATTATATGCATTCAGGTATATTGCTGCAGCTTTCGGAACAGTTCCACTTTATTTATATTAATTGCGTAAACAGAAAAACATATCTAAAATGTTTTCTCTTACTAAAAAAAATCTTCCTATATCCATTAATTCTTTAAGATTACCTGCAGCTAATCTACCAGAAACCAAAAAAAACCTTCAACCTCAAATTAGCCAAGATTCCCAGAACTTTAATTTAGTAAATCAAGTCTAACATACAGCCTACAGGTGTGGGCTGAGATCCAATCTCAAATTAGGCACGCAACCTCCCGGCCTTGTCAAAATCGATCACTTAATTTGTAGAGAGGCTGCGGTCTTAATTATACCTAGTGGGAAACTAGGGTTAGATATATAGAATCGTTGTCTGATGAGAAGAACTAGTGTGTTGTCTTGTCTATTAAAATTATTACATTTTCTTTCCGCGGTATACGGTACCTTACCTCGGTATGTAATTTTGAATTGTCCAAACAAAATCAAAATATTCGTAAATGATGATCAAAAGTATATGCATACCATCGGCCAATTTTATTGACACGCAATCTTAGATAAGTATATGATTATTTAAATTCCTGAATTTAAGGCAACTTGAAGATCAGGTCCTTTTTTAAAACAAAAGAAAAGTATAAGTAGACTTGAGATCGTAGAAATAATTATTGTGTCTTCTGTCACTTTTTATTACTTTCAAAGCTCTGGCGCTGGTCTATTGCTAGCACTATAAATGGAAACCTAAAAATTCCCTTTACCGTTTTATCTGTTTATTTCATTTCCAGTCTTAATAATTAAAACAATAAATGCTCTAACGAGTCACTTTCGGGACTTACGGCACTTCGCTCACTACACGTTAACGCATATTAGCGGTGTTGCCAGCTTCCGCTTTTCAATTTCCTTTATAAACGAAACCATATTCCGTTACCCGGGTAAAAATGTTTTTCCCGTTATTTTTCAATATCTCTCAATTAACAATGTTAAAGTTACGTGTTTCGGGTAAGGGGTTTTTGGTTTATTTTTTATGTTTTAAGCTTTTTGAATTTATTCACAGTTACTTTTTTGTGTGTTTCTTTTTTATTCGTTGCTATTTTGATTTTGTATCCCGTTCGGAGAACATGAACATGGGTTTATAGGACTGAAAGCAAATTTGCTATAGACGACTTCTTTAATCTATTCTAGCAATGTAAAACATTATGTGAGGAAAAAAGGCTGTTTTGTGAATCTTTAAGGTCATGGCACATTATACCGGCACCGCAATAGCACAGCTGCAGCACGGCGTCGTCGCCTCGAATTTAGACTTTACTCTTTACGGACTTTTCATTATATAAAAATCTATAAGCTTATTAATATATTAGTGAGCAGTTTTACAGACATTATTTTATGCACTTTATTACGTTGGAAAAAATATTTTGAGCTAATATAGGTATTTCTTGTATTCCGAAACTATAGCATTAAAACGCAGCTAAATAAATAAATAGTCAGCCATTACCCGGCATTACGGTAGTACGTTATTACGATAAATGTGGCTACTGGTGCCAACTCCCATGTTATATTTATTCCCTAAGCTAAAAGCCTGCGTAATTATGTACTGCTCTCCCGGTTTATTTTAACGAACGTTTTAACCGTTTAGTCATAAAGAGGGGTTTGAACCTATTTGAACTTATACTGAACTTTTCTAGCAAAGGAAAGTACTAGTATTTTTATATTAAAAGTTAATAAAACAAATTGCACAAAATACTTTTTTTACGTAAATCAATATTAATATTATAAAGAGGAAATAATATTTTCTTCATTTGTAATGGATAAACTCAAAAACCATATTGGGCTGACAAAGTGTAGTCTCACTATAAGACATGTCATCGACACGAAAGAAGAAGAACTCAAAAACCGACTAAAACTAAGGACCAATTAAAAATATATTTCAATTTTGGATAGCAATTTCTTCCCGGTACAGACAGGTAGTATTTTCCACGGGACACGGGAGAAACCGCGGGAAAACGGCTAGTATTATGTATTTTTATAGAAAAGTTATGACATCGGAATGTGTTGTTGTGAGCATTCCATTTTAAAATCAGCAATTTTAAGTCGTTACTGTTTCTGATACTTCAATTCTTAGAAGGCTTTCAAAGAACGAGTTTTTATACTAGTTCTTAAGGTTTATTTATGGTTTACGTTTTCACGTTAGCAGTTAATTAAAAATACACGTGTGAACCAGAAGACGGGGCACATAAGTGGATTATCTAGGATAAGCCTCATAACCTTTGCTATAATAATTAAGTTCAAACAGGCCAGTACCCACCTCAGTTTGTTTTTATTTTTAGGATAACCTTTACCTTATTATGTTGTGGGGCCCGTAACGAAAGGGTGAATCGGGACCCTATTACTAAGACTTCGGTGTCCGATTTCGCAGTAGGACAGATGACATTTTCGCAGATAAATATTTTAAGTGGCTCCCATGCAAGAAACGTGCAATTTTTGGACTTTATATAAAGGTACCTACAGAACCCTTTATGCAGGAGTCTCACAAAGTCGTGCTAGTTACACTTTTCGGTATACCATAAGTATGGCTACACCAATGTTCCTCGTTTTGTTCCTTGCAGAACTACAGCTTCGAAAAATACATAAATCAGCAACTTCAAACGTTTCGTTATTCAAATAGTTATTAATTTCTGTATTGTGGCAAATATAGTTGGAGGGGTTTCTGAGTAACGCCAAGGCTTACTAACCTACACTGTTAAAGTATCATTTATCTCAATTATGGTTCATTAAGTTAGATGAGACGTCTTCACCGAGGATCTATTTTCCTCGTACAATTGTTTGTCTATGTACGTATGTTTTGCGGTATTTTCTCACAATTGTTTTGTTGTTAAAGTATGATCATTTATGTTCGTACGTATTGTTTACTAGATACTTGATCGGTATCAAACTTGTTAATATGGGTTGCATTTAATCTTCTTCGTTAACCTAACAAGCCCTAGTAACAGGGTTTTTTAATTTAACAAAATGGTTGGTAAGCAAAGTAGAAGAAGGCCTATTGCTGCATATTAGGTGCAAGGATTAACAATTTCCGGTTCTTAATATGAAATAAAAAAAAAAATACATGTGATACCACATATCTACCTAAGTATTCAAAGCTAGTTATATGTGATATGCGTAAACTTAAGCTTTTTCATTCTGTAAATGTAGAAAATCAGAGAATCAATACATCTCTAAGATGAAATCCCAACACAACTCTGTCCTCATAGCTCTTAAAAGTAGTCTATAACGAGAGGTCTATAACTAGGGGCTGTTATAGTGAATTTTTGCGAAGTTGTCAAGTGTCGGACAAGTTTGATGACGATGGAATGGCCGGGTCGGATGAGGCATTACAACTTTGTTATCACCTGACCGCACGGCCCGTTGGACGTTCCCGGAATCCTTTACATAGGGCTGACAGCCTTTGTAACACTAGTTTTGTGAACTAATTTTTAATAAAGGAGTTTGAAGTTGTTTGTAGTCTCTCCTACCCTATATACAGACAATAGGTAGGAAAGAGATATTTTTAGGAAGAGCATAGAATAATTTTAAATGTTCGCCGTTTTGTCAGTTTAGTTTTAAACCACATGCTGTTTTTACAGCAAACTTATATTTTTTGAGCTAGTTGTCGATTTTTTCGTGATTGATAGTAATCAGTAACATTGGCAGTAGCCCTAATAACAACACAACAAACTTTAGACCAAATACTTAGTAATACATCGACCTCCTTTGGGCATTTCACCTTTCATTCATCCAATGAAGCAAAACAAATGAATGAACACTCATGGTCAAAAAGAAGTAAAAAATTCATGGAGTTTTGAGTGACAGAAGCATTTTTTGCCAATTTTGGTCCGTCCATGACCTGATACATTTATTATGAGCTAAGCGACATTGTCATGAACCGGGCCAAATAAAAAGCGTAAATTTTTTCACACATGGTAAAGTATGCATATTAGAGGATAGGTATGAAGTAATTAATGCCGATGATACATTGAAGAGGTTACTAAAAACCAAGTATTCTTTTAATTTTATGAGGTCTCGCTACTTTGTTACAATACTTATCTAAGATCAGTACGCTGCAGAAATATGGTCCATAATAAGGATTTGAATGCAAATGTGCACCATATAACAATCACACAACAAAGACTAGTGTATATTATACTATGTACATTTATTAATGCATTGTAATCAAATAATTACGTGTGATTGTGCTATTGTGATGCAAATGAGAACTGAGAGCAAAGACTGACGTCAGGAACGTTAAGTTTCTCATACATGGTCTGAGGCTTAGATAAAACCGTGGTTTACAAAAAACCGAGACAATCTGAAAAAAAAAAAATATAAGTAGATGCCTGATCTGTCAGGATGATCCGTTAAAGAGATAATGTTATGGCTATGTGGCCATGGTGGTGGTGGTAATCAGTTTTGATGTGGTTTACCACGAAATTGCGAATTTAATTTGAATTCGCGGCGTCATTACTGTGCAAACTATAGTGTCGTATTTTGATGTTAATCTGTTCAACGATTTTAGTGTGACTTTTGTCATAGGTCCGAAAGCTATACATAGACGATAGAAATCGTAAACTAAGCAGATTCAGAAAAAGTGGCCAACCTTGATTGCTCTCCCCCATTTGTTTGAGTCACACTGTCATTTTTCCGAACCCCGATCAGATATAAATGGTCCGGTTCGAACCTCCTATAAATAACTGAGCAACATTTTATGAAACATCAAGCCGATGCCGTGAACTTTAAAAATGGCACGCTTTCGCCGTTCCTATTTTCCGATCCAGATATTTCTTTAAATATTTTATTTACAAATCGGCGTATTTTGCCGCGAACGTTTTCAGACGTAAACAGTCAATGCGCAGCAATTTATTGGAGTGCAAGTGTGGTGGGGTGAAGCATGGCTGGAGTAGTGGTACAGACGTTAGATGGCGACGGATCCGCGTGTACAATGGTACGTATTTGGGCCGAGACGAGGACCGTGAAAATAGACTTAGTGAAAAATCGATATGGAGGTGCCAGCCGTGTACTTACTTGCGCGCTCTTTAAAATTGTGTCAAGTTTTATTACTCCCTCTCTGTATTGACGTGGGGCAGCTTCAGTTTCTTCGACTAATTAGTGAGAAGGTTTGCGCTGAATAAGGCCATATTAATTTTGGATTAATATAATATTGGGATGGAAATGAAAAGCAGAAGCAACTTGTTGAGTTTGGATTGTCTATATAATTTTGGATGATGAAGTGATTGCTGAACGTACACATAAAGACTGAGTTGGTTTTCTTTTTGCGAATTTAAATGAGGTGATCAATCATCATGCAAATAAATTATCGTCGATATTGAACGATCATTTATTTATTCTGACTGAAATGAATGATATTATGCAATTTAATTTAATTTTTAGACATGAAAGTTTTCGACGAATATTATATTTTCATGGCATTGATTCATTCATATTTTATCGAACTAATCAATCAATATTTCTTAATGAATTTGCTCAGATTGCACTTTAGATAATCTCGTCTCCGCTAATAAATTATTAAGTCATCAATACGAAAGTTGTTAGCGTGAGGTTGAGTTAAGTTAGAGTTAAGTTGGAGCTAAGTAAGTACACATCGCTAAGTGAATTTTGAAGTGTAGTTCACGTGGGCGGCGCTTGCTAGGTCATTAATCAATCAGGAGTCGGTGAGATCAATCATCGGCAACGCCGCATTGATTTACAAGTCTGCGGTACTTTGGTACTGAACTGGTCATAGTTAGGTGCTCTAGAATTATCTAGGAACGTTATGTAAGTAACGAAAACCCTCATAATTAAACTGAAGAAAAAAAACTACAGTTATATAATTATTTCAATATAATATTTAACAAAATACATACGAAGTTTAAAAAGTAGGTCAAATGATGGGCGCTGCAAGGCGAATATTGATAAAAAAATGTTTTACTTGTGGATAATTAGAAATATTTCAATGCATAGACTTTGCGTATGTGCCTGGCTCTGTTCAAGCTGTTTGCACCTGTTTAAATAGTACACTTATACGTCATAGTATTTCTTTTGTAACCCCAAAAATGTCGTGCATGTTGTTTCGTCATTTCATGAAGTCATAAAAACACTACATATTTTGATTTGAGATGATGACGCTTATTATTAAACAATAGAAAATCAATTGTGTCTCGCGTATATCTCCGGTCCGGTATACAATGGGTTAATAGCATAAATGCTTTAATTTATTTACTAAATACCTAAGTAAATAGAGTAGTCTATACTAAGGTACTGTGAAGTGAGTCTCGTAACTGTTAAACCATTCTTAACTCCAAAATACGTATATAAGCGGTTACCACTGATTTGGTTTCGGTGAGATAGTTAAATAATATTCAATTACTTTGTGAGTCGTTTGCCTAATTTGATCTCTCGTGTTGAATAAATGATTTGG
This sequence comes from Helicoverpa zea, assembly GCF_022581195.2. Lineage (NCBI taxonomy): Eukaryota > Metazoa > Arthropoda > Insecta > Lepidoptera > Noctuidae > Helicoverpa > Helicoverpa zea. The sequence continues at coordinate 4,395,303 of NC_061468.1, forward strand.
CATATATCAAAGCAACGGAAATTATGGTTTTGGATATATGGATATACGGTTATATTTTGGATATACTTACGGGTTAAGAGATATTTGATAAAGTAAGTTACCACATTACATTAGATTCATGAAATAGTTTTTTTTGTCTTTTCAGTAGGCCTAAGATTGCTTTCATACTAGAGGATTTTCCGATTGGTTTTTCGCGTGGCAACAGTTGTACTAAGTATAAAATATGCATGTTTTTCATATAATTCTAAAAAAATATCCATAATGACTACTGCATTATATTATTGTTCACAAAGTTTCGTCCAAAGTACAAGCCCACATGTTACATGCAAAATTATCAGTAATTAATGTGTGGAGTTGCTTCGACTTGTTAACAAAAAGTTAATTAATTACCTACGAGTAGCATACGGGATGTAACGGGGTAATGGCTTGTTATACAAGGTGTTGATTTGCATTTGTGCCATACTTCAGGAGGAGGACATAAAAAACGTAAATAATCGATTGGAATTACAGTAGATGGGAAATAACTAATATGCACTGCTTTTTTGTCATTGTAATGTCGTGGTATTTCCGAAGTAATCCAATTTTATGAATGAAATTTATGAGTGATCGTTGCGTATGCTTTGTGTTTGCGTTTGTGTGAGGGTGCAGCACGGTTTTAACGCCAGTGACATACGCGCCAAGTTTAAATAAGGCTAGATGACATTTACGGAATTCTGAAAAAAAATTAGAGAAAAAAAATTACGTACCAATTTTTTTATTGATTTGGGTCGAGAATCATTAGCATAATTACCTCCTTGAATATGGCACGGATGCAAATCAACAGCTTGTATTTCACGATGACTATTTTTTATTTTGGAGTTTGCAAAATACTAAAAAAAAGTAGCAAGTACTGTGAGTGTATGAGTGACGAATATGACTATGAGTGACGAATATGGTCAATTCTTTGGTTATTTTGTCACTATGTCTATAAAACTGTCAAGTCATGATTTCTCTAAACAAATTATAAAGAGCACTCTATGCTATCTTAATAACTTCCCTATCACATGTGATACACACCTTTTGCTTAAATATTGTGTTTGCTTCGTCGTCAGTGAAGTGTTTAAGCATGGGAGCCGTTACAAACGGATATACAGACGTTTTAGAGAAAGATTTATCTTTCTTTTCCCACATAACTTGAATACTTGTATAGCTCCAAAAATAACTACACACTAACTTTTTCTTACATAAAACTACTTTCCTTTCACATATATTTAGACACAGTACCTAAATGAATTTATCTACTTTTGTCCATGAATTTGCGCAAGTTTTTGCGGGCCACGCGAATATCGTGCGACATAGCGACGAGGCCACTTCTTACTTATGTGTAAGTAATTCTATTTGACATGACGCTGGTGTCAGATTTCTGACAGACAGACATACGGGTTAATTGGGTTTACTTATGTATGTATATAATGGAGATTCAGTCCTTATGAAAATCTTTTTAGGATTGGTTTTTGTGCAAGCGTTTGAAAAGGGGTAATGCTTGATTTAATGATAGCGCTACTAGTTAAGTATCGGATTGAGAAGAAAATATCAAAGACTAGCTGTTCCCCGTAGTTCCATGTCCATAGGTAACTTCTTCCCGCAGCCCGATAAAAAGTAGCCTATATCCTTTCTCAGGCTCTAGGCTATCCGTGACAAATCTTACAGTGCAACTCAACCTGCCTGTATGTATGTAGGTGCGCACGTATATAACTTAACCTCGTTAAAATCAAGCACCTAAAGTAAAATACGAACATACAAATATCTTGTAAGAACGTTGCCCTTTCATAACCAGGAACCGCACGCATAAAATTTTCAGCAAAGTTTAGAAACGTTTTGAATATTATAAATAACAAATTCATATTATGGTACGAACACTTTAGGGAATTCTCTGTTCGGGAAGTTTACTAACGAGGGTAGATGTTTATAACTTTACTTTCACTTGGTACATACCTATCAGTACTTACGCGTACGTACAGAAGGTTTTTTCAGGAACAGTTTGAAAAATCTTGGCACAATTTTCACAAGAGTCAATAACCATCCTCAACTAAATTTCGAGTAAAAGTTTGCTTATAACATGGCCCATAAGCTTGCCATACCTCTAACACCCTATATTATCTAAAATGGTTTTTGGGTATCAACTCACGTAATTTGCAGTAACGACTTTGTGCGAGCGCACATTAAAAATGATTTAATGAAGTCTGCTACTGTAACGGATATGAAAAACTAATCTTATTTACCAGCAGAAACTAAAGTAACGTTACTAAACAAAACAGTACATCTTCCTAGATATGAGGCCACATTTCTCAAGAGCTCTTTCAATGAGAATGGTCTGCAACGTAGTTTTTCTACAAGTTGTGCTTACCCCGCGATAAATAACGAGCTTGAAACAAAACAAATCCTTGAGAACAATACCTGGCTCAAATGTGGGCGATTATGGCGTTTAATGAGCACAATTATTAAACTGCAGTGCAGTGTAAATTAAACCTCTACTCGCTTTTCGCGTTTCCCTGAGACGTTTTTTGCAATGGTAGTGATGACAGCTTAGATAGATATATATACCTTACTCTTTAAATATCAATGACTAGCTTTTACCAGCGGTTTCACCCGCATCCCGTGGGAACCTCTGCACCAACCCGAACAAAAAGTAGCCTATAGCCTTCCTCGATAAATGGGCTATCTAACACTGAAAGAATTTTTCAAATCGGACCAGTAGTTTCTGAGATTAGCGCGTTCAAACAAACAAACAAAAAACTCTTTATCTTTATAATACTTGTATAGATTATACTAGGTACTCCAAAATCCTTTATCATAATAATATTCTTAAATATACATAGTAGAAAATTCACTTTTAAAAATTAAAATGTCCTCCATTCAATTTCCCCGAGTCAATCTGAGCAAGGTCCGAGGGTTTTAGCGATGGCAGCGCCAAGCAATCTGTCTCCCGCTGGACGTATAACATAGCAATATTAAACTTAATACTCTTCACATGTTGTATAAGATGGATTTTACGACCAAACAGAAGAAGCCCTGGTTTTTAGAGTTCCGCAGACAAGGAACGCTCCATCTTGTCATGTACGGTTTCTGTTAAGGTAATATAAACCGCAAACTTCTGTGTATAATGTTTGTTTTGTTAGACAATTGAATAGGTACATTCTACTAATTAGCGAAATGTAACCAAAGCTCTTAGGTGTAAAGAAAATTCCTTTAATGATATGTTTACATTCCTAATTTGTATGTGCCGAGACATTAATTAAGAGTGACCTAGGTAGAAACTAGGCAGTTAAATAATTCCCTCACAGCAGAACTGTGACGAATTTTTACCAAAATATAAGTTTTATGAATAGTTAAACTACAGTAAAATCGAGATCAGCTCAACATAACAAAATTTGATTAAACGCAGTAGCCGTTAGTATTCCCGTGTCGTCTGCCAGCCTAATTTCAAATCTAAACGAGCTTGATGAATATAATTTGTTAGGATAATTTCATGTCAAACGATATACATAATGTACTTACTGATTGAATCGATTATGACGATCTTTTATCGATATGTTATGAGGACTTTTATCATCGTATGCGGACGTTGCCACTCAGAACAATGCTCTCGAGGTCATTGAACTCCTCCTGCGTTCTGAGATAACTCATTTAATTTTATTTTCGCCGAAGCCATGTTAGTAGAAGTCTTATAAGTGAAACCCTGCATGGGTAGTGTGTGGTATACTGGTCTGGTTATCTGTTTGAAGCTTCATACAAGTAATGTTACCTCCTTAATATAAGAACATGTACGTGATGTTCCATAAACTAGTTTACTGAAGTTAGCTCTTATAATGAATGAGAGCGAACTTTTGTTTTCGAAATATTGTATTAAAACTGGAGAGCTGCATAGAGAATTCATAAAATGTAGCACTTACTGTGCCATTTGTAGTTGCAATAAAGCATTCCACTCCGTACTCGTAATTAGGACAGCCAGTATTGAGAGCGATGGGAAATAATTTAAAAGTCGCAACAGAGGTACGATCTACTCAATCCAGTCGCGACTTTTGTTCCATATTAAACACACCCCGCGTTTAATATCACGCCGTATTTAAATATAAATGAGAAAAGTTATTGCTACAGTAATAATTAAGAATTAATAGGATCAAATCAAAGATTATTTGAAGTCATAAACTGCCCATGACAGGAACAGTAATTAAAAGGAAATTGATAATTAAAACGTAAAACTGTCGTAATTGTGTGAAGTGATAATCTTGATCAAACGTCAAGAGCACCGTGCAGTCGCTCGGAATGGGGAATCTTAAGTCGCGGATCAAGTTTTAATGAAATAATGGACTTCTCGGTAATCTAGCAAGCTGTCTCGAACACTTGTTAAAAACATTACGAAAATATTAGACTTACATTTTCGCTTTAGTATATTTTTTTATTTTCCGCGCGGCCGCCAATCCCGAAGTTTCTTTATCATCCCGCCTTTCGACTCGGTTCATAATCAAGGATATACCGAGATGTATAAGCCACTAGATTTAGCTCGAGACCTCCTTCTTATAGGTGAAGTATTCTGTAGTCGCACTCGGCTGTAGTTTCAACTAAATTAACTTTTCCTTACTGATAAATATCGTCTTGAGAAGTAACATTAATAAGTTTTTTAATATCAAACCGTAGCTTCCACAGAGTTTGTTATAACCACACAAAATACATTATTATATAGACAGTGTGCGCTTGTTCGAAGTGTACGTATTTGAAGCTTTCAAAAGATTAACTGGGGCAGACCTCCAGCTGACCATTTCATTAAAACTTTGTCTCGCTTCTAACACCCTAATTACATTCAAAACAAAAATCATTCCGTGACTCAATTAAATGAGCGTGTAACTCATGACTCGTCCAAATGTACGGATTAGCTGTGACAGGCGCATGTATGTACGTTCTACACGTTCGCGACTAACACGTTACGTACATATGTATATCGTGTATGTCGTATTACATCAACGATGTTCGTTTTGTAAAATTAATTTGGACGCTCTGATTCGATTACCGCGGGGTCGATCAATCGTAATTTCCTCCCGATTCATCCGAATCGCTGCTCTAATAATGAATTTTATTTGTTTCAGATACTACGACGGGAAGCAGCACCAACCTCACAAAATTAATTATTAATTAGTATAATATAAAATTTATCGAATAAACGACGAAGCGCCTTCAATTTTCCAATTACGCATTAGTTAGCTTAACTTAGAGATAAGGTAGTGTAGCCGCGTGGTTGTGGAGGGAGCGTGGTGCTCGTGGGGTCCCGACATCGATGCGTGTGCTTGGCGGGCAGTGCGCGTGAGAGAGTCGCGCGCGCGTGCGCGTGGGGCCGGCAAGATTGAGGTGGTGGCCGGGTGCGGTTGGGGCAGGCGAGCGCGCGTGCGGCCGCTGCACGCGCTGGGCCGCGCGGCCGGCATGTTGGCCTCGCAGCGCTCGCAGTCCTGCAACGAGGAGGGCGCGTTCTTCGGGGCGCGCGCGCTGCGCCGGCCGCGCGGCAAGGGCAGCGGCAGCCCCACCTGCTAGGGGTACGCCATGTCGCTGCGCAGCCTGCACCGCCGCCTATCATCCGCCAATAACACGTGAGTCACCTTATTACTATCAACTGTGTTAATGCTAACATTCTATATAAGGACATGAAAGTACTTACTTTTAGAAAACATCGTTTCGAAATTACACCTTCTTCGATTTCTTCTGGATGATTGGTAGGGAATCGATTTTTATTTATGTCAGCCTAACATTTTGACAAAGGCGATCTCATTAGGATATTCAACACCCACTGAAGTCAAGCATGTGTTCAGTTGCATCAATTGGGAGCCCCTATTAAAAAATCAAAATATAGGAGGGGTGGAAAAGGTATACCATTTATGTATTCAAAAATTCATTGACTGGGTATTCAGACTGATAACTAATTTGAGTCGATTAAAGCGGTAAGCCATTCATATTTATTCTAATCTGAAAGATGTTCGAACGTACTCTACGGACAAGTCATCAAAATGTCGAACGGACGACCATCGGGATGTGAATATTCAATTACCGAACCAAAATCCAGAGCGCACTGTCATAAATCTACCTAAAATGAGCGAAAATGGACTTTATGACGTACGGACTAGATTTATTTTACTGTATAACGGGATCTAAATCGGTTATTAGGTACTTCGGCCGGGCGCAATTAGGGCTGATAATCGTGGCGTAATTTATGTTAATTTGTGGGTGCATTGGCGTACGTTATACGGTTTTTGTGGGCAAAAATGGCCGAATTTATTGAGTCGAACAAGACTCTCTTCAAGTTAATAGCCCATCATGAGGACTTTCAACCGCGAATCTTATCTACAGTAATGGCGATACTTAGCTCAGGGAGTGCTTTAAAAACCTTTCATTAACTGTTCCTTCAGTTAATTCCGAAATAGAACTGTATTGAACATTTCAATTACAACTCCTACATAATTGACATGTAGGTTTACCAAATCTTCAAATATTAACAAAGCCACGAAAAACCGATGATATTGATACGAAAACTTCCAAGTACATAAATCATGTTGATTGACGTGTCAAAAGGGTCGTGACGTCAGCAAGGTCAGGAACGTCGCTCATTGGTCGACTGTCGCTGGTACATTGTGGTAGGCTCGCCACGTACTCGGCCTACAATGAACATTCGCAATAGTTTGCATTCATCATTCGTGTAGCGGAAACTATTGAGTTATGATTTGCCGTTTCCAATTAGAGCTGTTTCTATGTATGTGTGGAGCGTGTATTCTCTTGTTATGTTGCGGATGGAAAGATGAAAGCTTGTTGTACTTTTATGTGGAAATTACTGAAGGAATTTGAGTTACTTGATATAAAGATTTTTTTATTTACTTAGGTATTTGTGAAAAGTTTGGAGTAGTCGATAGCTTGATTGTTGGTAGACAACTGCTTACCTATTTCTGCATTATGTTTAAGAAAAGGGGTAAATATTTTATACTTTCAAAAATTGGGGCAACACATCTCAATTTTTCAGTATAACATATTCCGCAAATTCATGAAGTATATCCTCATAAAAGGCGGCAAATTTCCCCATCCCGTGGGTAAATCATTGTTCCCCTTTTATGGGTAATCCAAGGAAAACAGTGATTGGCTTTTATGTCGAAGGCTTCGAATTTATGGGGCGATGCAGGATAATTTACCATTTATACTTTTTTATTAAAAGTATTTTAGAGACCATTGCTTAGTTTGTACTGTCCCATTTTATTTCTAATCCTCATGAAATCCTTTTCCGTGCATGTACTATGAACGTCACTAAGACACAAGAATTTGATGTAGCTTGAAACTCCATAGAATTTCGTAGCAACGGATACTGTGATGTCTACGGCGTAGACGCTTGATTGGTTTGCCAATGTAATTTTAGCCCTCTATTCATAACACGACAGTCTAGATTTGCATAACATTCATTGGCATTGCTTTAGGTCTTTGGCCAGCGAACAAGGGTCACACCACAAAGTGGATTTCAAACCGCGTAGAATGTATTTCCGGGCTTTATAGTCATGGCATGTGTGCCACTGTGGCAGAACAAGTCCTATTGTTTAACCCACTTACTCGTAGCTTTAATTAAAGGCTGGGTTCAGTGTTGCCTTTTATTTTCATGTTGTGTACTTATCATTTCCAATAAAAGTTAAGTGATCTTGATTCAACAGAACAAATGTTTACACTGAAAACACTGCAGTTGTTATAACGAAACTGGAGTTAATAAAGGACTTTTTTATCTTAACACGAGTTTAATATAGTGTTGGTGTATGAGCGAGATTTAGTGGAACAACCGGAATTGTTGTAGGTGAAATATTGTGAACACCGACGCGAACTACCGGCCAATATATTGTAAAACAAATATATCGTACAATAGAGGAAAAATAATGACATTGGGCGTGGATGAAACAGGCCTAAATACGTCACTGGTATGGACGTGAGGTGAATGAGAGGCAGGAGTTTGGGACCTTTTCTCTGCCGTTTAATTTATAAGTCCCCGCGTGAGCTTCAAGAATATATGTGAAATAACAATGGGGGTATATTTTCTAAAGTGTTTTCTTCAGCCTAGCGTTGGCGACGTCTGATTTCTTAAGTATATACCTGGCGTGTATTTGTATACTGAATGTCGCGTTGACTGCTGTGTAGCAGTGAGCGTTTGTACTGGGAACTGACAGAGAGTATATAAAAGTGAGCGCATACAAATATGGTGTTGTTGTACTTCTCATATAAATACGAAGTTTCAGGGTTGTTTGTAGCTGATGAAGAGGAAAAATGAGTTTTGTACACGAATATGAATGGAAAATTTATGGGTGTATTCATGGATATTCACCAGACATTTGGGGAAAAGTTAGTCAGTCTGTTTCAGATAGTCTTTGCTGTTAATCCACTCACTAGCTTAGTTTCTGATATATAAGTAACTAGCTTTTGCCCGCAACTTCGTTCGCGTGGAATAGTGACTACCAGTAGATTTTTGATTTGACCAATAGATGGCGCTATATGTCCGGAATAATTTTATTTTTATTTTTTTTTGTAATAAAGACTATCCTATGTCCTTTCTCAAGTTTCAAACTATGTCTGTACCAAATTTCACACAAATCGGTTCAGTAGTTTAGGCGTGAAGAAAAGACAGACAGACAGACAGACAGACAGTCAGACAGACAGACAGAGTTACTTTCGCATTTATAATATTAGTTTGGATACATTAATAGATTCCCTGTCTAAACCACATAATTTAGCAGTAAAATTGGTAAAGTTAGGTAGACAGTTGGTTATTTAGGCCAAAAAGCTAATAAAATGTTTAAATAAAAAAAACAATGGTTAAATAAAAAAAAGTTTTCCTGTTTTAACAAAAAATATTCATGACAAAATTTAAAACTGTGTCAGACATGAAAATAATTCGGTTTTTATATGTATTTCAAGCTTTGCAAGCGTACATTGACGCTGAAATTCGTTGGTTTCATGATACTGCATATTTTATTGTTCTTCGTTAACGCGAACAACACGTGGTAGGATGAAACTTTTATACCAATTAATATTAATATTGAACTTTTTTGGTCGAAAACGCAAATGTAAAAGGTTTATTTTTTTTTTATTAACTTTTGACTCCATGAAAAAGTTTTAGGCTGGAATAGCTTTTATGAAGTTCGTGTCCAGCTAGAATACACTCAACCCTAGATTTTTGTAGTGATACATAGTTTTAAACATATGTATAAAAAAGTCATCGTGAACATAGAAAACATCCTTTTCGCGCGGTAATTTTAATGAAAGAGGACAATCCCATTTTGAAAAACTACGTTATGAGTGCAAAATAAAATGGGCAAGCGTAGTACTAGCGTGGGCTCGGTGAACGTAAAAAGTAAGTAATGACAATTTGTGCAGGAGAATGAAAAAAAAAGTTCTGAGCAAAAAGGATTTGTTGAAGAAGAGCGAATAAAAATAACACCACACAGCGTCAGAGAAGTAGTACTTTTTAAATCTGAATAAGTTAGTGGGAAAGTTACTTCGTCGAATCGACGGTTTTTTATACATATTATCTGCCCAGCCTTTTTCTAAAATATGCCAATTTCTTAGGCTGGCTTGGCTGTAAATTTTTGTAGTAAGTAGGTGTCCGTGCATGGGTACACTACCAACTCCTTTTTTACTATTTAAATGCCTGTTTTTTTATAGACTACCTACTAAACAGATCTCGTGAACATTTCTCCTACTACAACAGAACCGTTTGTATATCATATTAATAACACCATATTCAGCTTCACCCAACTTTACAGGCAAAATCAATTCACAATATCCGAACGCTAAAGTTAGCCAACATAACGTTCTAAACAAAAGACGACGTCATACAATTCTTCAAATAGCCAACTTGAAGTGAAATAGCGGGAACTGCTTACGTCATCTGTGACGTCACGTGACCTTGGCTTCGGCCCAAGGGTTGCAGAATATCTCATGTTACAATGGATTTGTAATCTCTTGAAGGCACTACTAGGTGGTCGTGCGTGAGTCCTTTGCTAATTCAAGTGAGAATTTTGTTTTGTAAATGTATAGTTGACGATCCTATTTTTCTATAGTTAACTATTGAATATATATGTTTTGGGCGACAAAAAAATATTTTTACCTAGGGATTTACCTATTTCTTTTGCGGATAATGCCGATATCTCAAAGATACCTTAGCTTATACCTACCTAAGATAGACTTAGGTTTAAGATCATAGGTTTGTTTTGTTACGTAGCTGAACCAGTAGAATTATGGAAGTATTTTTGAACATAATATTAATACCTACTGGCTAAACATAAATTACCGTCGAAAACCCACACATAATTTATCACGTATCCCTTCTACTATAATATATCTATCTAATTTATGGCGCCACAGACCACGCAAAATTTTAATGCAGCTGCCCACAATGAATTGCTGAATAACTAAATATAGATAATTATCCTAATTTTAGCAAATATTGTTAAATTAATATGAGTTTGTTTGTTATGGTTTCACGTTAAAACAACTGAAATAATTTACGTGATATAACTTTATGACTCTGAAGTTGGCTAATAATGAAAGTGCATGGACAGCAAACATATGGACAAAACAAACGGCGCACGCGCAAGGCGTCAAATGGCTGACTTCAGAGCGGCAAAGTTATTTGACAAGGATTTGTAGTTTTTCTGAGTTTTCAAAATAGCACTATCCACATCTCTATATACTATAGGTACTCCAAATATTATTTGCTTACAATTCAATATAAACTGGTTAAATCACCTTCTAATGTTAGAGCATCAGAAAAAAAAAATTCTCTGGTAGGTCCGTGTAACAATAGTAAGGCAAATAAGTTAAAGAAACTTAGTATTTTAATTTCGTTAAAATTAACTACTAGTACTACCTTTAACTAGATAACGCAATGAGAAAGTTTAAGCTGTTTAATTTAATCGAGTTTTACAACTTCCACTATTTGGAAGTTCTGACGGTATCTCTTTGTGACATCGTTTCGAAAACACGCAAGAGGGACACGAAAATTCATTAAAGAAGTAAAAACTATAAAAAAATATATAAGGTACAACCCAAAAATACCCCAAAAGTGTGTAATGATCCCCCATAAACATACATTTAAATCAAATAATTTAAATACTATAGTTCGGCCATTCAGAGAATGCGTTCCTGACACGTCGCGATTGAACTGACGACGTAACTTTGCAATGGCGTTGCAGTTACGATAAAAATATTTTTGCTGGTTGTTTACCGTTTTAACAATTGAGGAGCATTAAAACAACATTATTATATCAATAATCAATGAATGTTATTACGTCGTCAGTTCAATCGCGACGTGTCAGGAACGCATTCTCTGAATGGCCGAACTATAACTGCCGTGAACATCTTCGATTTGCTTCCAAAAATAAAAACTTTATGAAAACCGTTACATCACACGTAAAAACACGGTCCTACAGGAGTAATTCACCAACAAAATTATATAAAGATGTGTGGCTTGGCCCAGTGAGAAGCAAACATGGAGAGAGACAGACATATACAGATTCTACAAGTCAAAGTGAGATAGACAGTGTTATTTGGCAAGCAAGGTTAAGGGGACATCTTAAGGTGAGTGCTCCGGCTTGGTTGAGACGCTTATTTTCAAAATACGTACATATTACAGGATCCAGATCGATCCCAAGGCTGTATAAAGTCATTTAGCTGAAGGTCGTTATAGTAGTTTGTCTGTCTTCACTGCAAGAGTGTGCCTAATTTTCGTGAAAAGTATTCAGTTGTTTTGCAATTTTAGCTTAACTTTTTGCAAATAGTGTATTGTTTTTTCTCTGAAAAACATGCAGCAACTGACTGTCAAAATTAAGGGTCAGGATAGTTTCTTCCCAAAGGCAACTTATTGATAAAACTACCTCTAATCAATGGAAAATTGAAAAACAAATAATGTTCCATTTTTTTCTATTTCCCATCAGAGTCAAAAATCACGACAATCGTTCAGATTTATCGGTACATAAGGAGAACAGTAACAAAGCTAACATTTCAGAGCACATGTATATAAAACTCTTTCACCAATATCAACTTTCCCACAACTTATGTATACTGAAACAAAATAAAGGCTAAATAAAACTCTTTACAAATTAATATTCCTTATTCGTATATAGTTCAAGAAGTAATGCCGGTTTAGATTACAAATAGCTTATTATTGTTTAACCTGTATTGTGTATAGTACACCCATTGATTCCTATTCCACCAGTAATTGGAGTTATACAAAAACAACGACTGGCTTTTAAAGGATTTTCCTTTAATATTCAGTTAGGAGTTCTGGGGATCCGTTGGGAATTTTAAACAGTAAAGTTTTTAACAAATTTAATATTTAATTTCTGTTAATATTTTAAGAGATAATGACTGTTGGAATTAGTAGGGTAATCAGGAGAGGGATTTTTGTATTAAGTGTCCTTTACAAAGTACAAGTAATTTTTGTATAGGAAACAACAACTAAACATGGTGATACGTTTCTAGTTAACAAAATACCGTCCATAGAATCATTTGTCCGTTAAAAAAACTGGAAAATTACCCTCCCTTAACACTTATTTTTTCTAAAAAAAATGAACGGAACTCTCAGTCCCACGTTTAATATTAGGTGGGGTTTTGTGAATGAATTGAACGGCAGCGGTCCGCATATAGCTTCTAAATATTCATGGTTCCGCCGAATGAAAACCATAAATTTGTGAAAGTGCAGCTCGTGGAGACCGCGTGCTCGCAAAACTTAACGATGCCCACTTACCAACACACATTGCTTAAAAAATAGGTCAAATACGAGAAAAAATACTCGGGGTTCTGTATTATAAACATGGCCGTCGCTTCATTTGTTTTTGACATTTGAATTAAGAATCTTCATTAGGGAAGTGTGTCAATTTTGAAACCAGTTCCATAAAAGAATAACAAAAATGTGTCCATTAGATAAAAGTCGTGTTTAGAACTTATAAGGTTCCAAAACTAGTAATAACCGGATTTAAAACTAGCGACAGGCAGACATTTTAGTATCAAGCGATCCGATCGTTCCACGGTTGGGATACGGAACCATAAAAAATAAAAGCTTCAAAAACATCTGAAATGGAATTTGCAGCAAATATCCATATCAATAAACTATCGGAATTTCCAAATACATTTTTTATTCAAAGTTTGTGTATGACATTCGCAGTTTAAGGATTAATATATCGAATTAAGTTATATTCATAAAGTTTATTTCAGGCGTTCATTTGCAAGTGATGCGTGCCAGTGTTACAAATTGATCTCTGTTATCGTTTTAATTTCGGAACTGTGTCAAACGTTGTTTTATTGTATTGGGGATCAAAGATACTTTTAGTTATGTTTAACGTTGTATTTTGTCATGACGTGCAAAATGGTATTGATTCGTGTTGAACGCAATCTAAATTGGTGGGGTTCGGCTGTCATTTGAACATCTTTGATAGTCGTTGCAGGTAGAATTTGGGAAAGAAAACCAAGGTGTTTTGACTTGTCTGGAATACTGGGTTGAGGAGGTCAGATAGGCAGTTGCTCCATGTATAACAATGCTACCGACCCAGCTGCATAATTGTGGACTGCAAACCAACCTCAGCACAGCTATGAAAGGCCTAAGATGTTATAATTATTATAAACAACACACACAAAACTTAATAGTTACACTCAATAAAAGGCCACCCAGATAAAACCAAAAAACCATAACCAGCATAACCACTGAAAAGCTTCAACGTAAACTCAAGCGGTTACAACGTACAAATTACGCAATGAAAACGTACACGGTCACTTCGACCCCGTACCGTGTTTACATTTGTAACTCAATGGAAAACAAACGCCAATCGATTGGCTTCGAAAAGCAAATTATTATTGGACCGTCAACTCCGCCATTCAGAAGTATACAACCCTATGCAGTGATGTTTACGTAGTCTTTATGACTTTAATTTGTTTGAAAAGCATTTATTGAAATGTTACTGCATTTCTTTGTTGGAAAATGCAGTATTGTTGATGAAAGACATTCAAGAATACACACAATTAGCTTATTTGTTTGTTGGTTTTCGATTGAAATGAATTTAAAAACAAATGAGCGGACCGTTTGGAAAGAGTTTTTTTTTTGTACAAATTGTAAAAGAAACAGATATTACAAAGAATTGATTTGCTGATTAACTTCACTTTAACTACCTACTTTTCGGATTCCCTCTAGTAAATAAACACCGTATGGAAACAGATCCCTTTCATGGCGGCTTCTATTGACATCAAACAACATTATCTACTAAAGCGACAACTCATGTTTAAGCATCGATTATCGGATAATTATGCGATGTACTGACTAATGAATAAATCGGTTCAATCGATCCGTACTGCAATTTGAACGTGACATAGATCGGTAACATAATGTCCAAAATGATCACGCGTTGACTTACTATGTATAATTATCATCTGCCTGGCCTTTTCCTATCTTTGTATGTTGGGGTCGGCTTCCAGACTAACCAGATACAGCTGAGTACAAGTGTTTTATAAGGAGCGACTGCCTATCTGATCTCCTCAACCCAGTCACCTGGGCAACTTGATACCCTTGGTTAGACTGGTGTAAGGGTTTCCTGCTTCTGACTACCCGTAACGACTGCCAAAGATGTTCAAATGATAACCGGGACCTACAGTTTACCGTGCCCTCCGTAACACAGTCATTGGTGCCCAAAGTATATCTAGAAAGCACATGCTAACATAAAAAAGTTGCATTGGTACTTGCCTGACCTGGAATCCAACCCACATCATACTTGAGAGTTTGGTTCTCTACCCAATTCTCGTTTCTAAATTCTAAAGTTCTCTACCCTACCCTCCACAACTTACGACCCTTCCCAATATCCTATTTATTTGTTATTTGTTATTAGGAATTTGACATTACTTCTATGGGGATAGATAAGCAAATAGATAGATAGAATTCTGGAAATAGCCGTTGGCATGACATACATCAGTAACACGTCCAAAATTATTACTCGTTGACTTCCCTATAATATGGGTGTAAAACAGTCTCTTGATTTCATTCGCTAACAGGCAGTCAGTTGGCAAAGAGCCAAAAGTCTACATTCAATCAATACGTCACGAATTGCAGTCAGCTATGTTTTTAATTGAACTTAGCGACACGTTATTGACGTCGTACTAATTGATATTCAGGTAATAGGCAATTGAATGAAGCTTTAGTATCTTTTCAATTGTATTGTTTTTTCTTTCTCTATGGTATTACAACAACGGCTGTTTAAAAGGTGAAAGAAAACATCTTGAGGAAACCTGGACTATAAAGTCTGAAATCACCAACCCACATTGAGCAACCGTGGTGATTAATGCTCAATCCTTCTCCGTGTGAGAGGAAGCCTCAGCCCAGCAGGGGAACAATAAAAAGGCTGTAACAGTAACAGTATGGTATTAGGTCCTAAAATGTTCAGACTTGTGATTGGACGTTTTTTTTATATGGAAATGTGTATCTGGATGTAATTTTCTGGATTCTAAGAAAACCGTTCTTGTTCATGAGTGCATTCAGTTTTTTTTTTTTTTTTTTTTTTTTTTTTTTTTTTTTTTTTTTTTTAATATAATAAATTCTTTATTTTCACCAAAAGCCATCACAACATTAACATCCGTAAAGACTAGGCATAAATTATAGGTTTTGTAAAACATTAAACTCTGGCTCCTAAACTAGGCATGTGCCTGTGACTTAGGAGTCAGTGATTCTCCAATAAACGTCAGAGTAAGCATATGATTGAAGCGATTCAGGACGTTACAATAAATGAGCAATGGTAACAAAAAAGAATAAAACTGTTCTAATTTGTAGGGAGGAAGAGAGAGATAAAAACAATTTAATAAAACTAAAGAGGTTTAACGGTAAGGTTAGTACGGCAGTAAGTTTAGGGTGATTGTGAGTGTAACTGTAGTGGGAATGTATGGGATGTGTTGTATGTCAATGTATAGAAGTGTGTTTGTATGTGTAATGAAAGAGTATGGGTGGAATAATAATGTTAAATTTATAATAATTTACCCAGTAGGAGATCCTCAGTATTGTCGTAATTAAGTGTATGTAGATAGTCTATAAGTAAGTTTTTACAATGATATTTAGGGGATGAATAAATGTTTAATTTTTTGTTGAGAAAGTTGTACAGATAACCGCTATTAACGTAGAACTGGCGTCTGGCAAAGGCAGTTCTATGGCGTTCATGCGTGAAAACATTGTATTTTCGTCTGCAAGTTGAATCCATTGGGGGACGTGTAGAGTGTTTGCGAAGAGCAGACAGGAGAACATAAAGTTGTCTGACTGTTAGAAAATTGCAGTCAGAATAGAGTTGCATAGTGGGATACCTACGCGGAAGAGAGAGCATTACCTTGAGCACAGCTCTCTGGGCTCTCTCAAGGCGAATGAATACATTTTGTGTGGCTCCACCCCAAACGGGCAAGCAGTACGTTAAAACAGAGCGGCACAGAGCTAAATATACTATTTTAAGTGTTTCAAGATCAGCAGAATTTCGCAGCTTCTTGAAGACGTATATCAGCTTACGTACACGGGACGTGACCTTGGCTATGTGGGGATGCCAGTTGAGATGCTGATCAATTAGTACTCCTAGATATCTTACATGAGTCGTTTTTGTGAGGGAGAGGCAGCTACATTGCGCTAAAGAACCACAGTGATGTGCTTTTAGGGTCAAGGAATTAGAAGGACATTGATTTGACTTGATAGCAAAGGGAACGTATACGGTTTTGTCTACATTTAAAGTGAGCAAGTCATCAGACAAACATTTCATCACGCAGCAGAGCGCTGCCTCGGCATTTTGGTATGCCTGGGTCCAGTTACATCCCTCTACGATAAGGGCAGTGTCATCCGCATAGGTATATATCATACAGTTATCAAGAGGTAGTGTACAGAGATCATTTATGTAAATGAGAAAGAGGGTGGGACCCAGGATGCTTCCTTGCGGAACGCCAAAAGTCATTGGAAGTTCATCACTTTCATATTGACCAATTTTAACTATTTGAGTACGATCTTTGAGATAGTCTGCAAAGATTTTCAACGGTAGTCCACGAATTCCAAGTCTTTCCATTTTTCTCAATAAAGCTGGGGCAGAGACAGTGTCAAAGGCCTTTGACAAATCTAGGAAAATTCCCAGGCACTTGCGTTTTCTGTCTAGCGTCCTAGCTACGTGATTCGACAGATGTAATACTGCATCCTCAGTACTAACTCCATTTCGGAACCCGTATTGGTTTTTGGCTAAGATGTTGTTTGACTCAAGAAAGCTTATCAGATTCTTATTTAGTACCCGTTCCAAGATCTTTGACATTGCACTTAAAATAGAAATGGGACGGTAATTATTAACATCATCTTTGCACCCGGATTTATGAATAGGGTGAACGAGTGCTTTTTTAAACGTCTTAGGAAAGACACCAGCACTTATGCACAGGTTACAGACATGTGTAACAATCGGAACTAATACTTTTCTCGCGCCTTTAATAATTTTAGATGGAATACAATCATAACCTGTAGCACAGTCAGTCCTTAGACCCAGGATAGTGGATTCAACATCGAGCTCGGTAACCTCAAGAAGCATCATTGAGCCACACGACTGTGAGTTAGCCACGGGATTGGACACCATAGAGGATGATTTAAATTTTGAAGCCAAACTGCTGCCTACATTAGCAAAAAAGTTATTAACGTAATTTAGCGAGGATTTAGGGTTATCTAATAAGTTTACTAGCTCAGAGGAAGGCGAACACTGTGTTTGAAGCTCCGAGACTTTCTTAATAACATTCCACGTAGCTTTAACATTATTTTTAGCATTGCGAAACAGTTCTTTTTCGTAAGAGCGTTTTAGTTTTCTCAGCAGGGAATTGCAATAATTGCGATAGCGAGTGTAGGTGATTTTTAAAATCTCATTGTTAGCCGACTTTTTGAGTTTAATATGCATACGATCACGGTGCCTTATACAGCGGAGTAGTCCCGGTGTGATCCAGGGCTTTAAATTACGTTGTTTTCTTGGGACAACTAGAATATGAGTGTGCTCAGTAACAATGGAGGAAAGTTTACCTATAAGCGCATCTGCGGCATCATTAGGATCAGATATAGACAGGATTGGAGACCAGTCATGGGTTTTAATACTCTCAATTGCGGAATCACAGTCTAATTTTGCCCTAGTTCGGGTGACATCCGAATGTACACTCCGGTTGCATAAGAATAGCAATGTCGGTTCGTGATCTGTTATGGATGATTCAATAACGAAAGCCGTAGCGCGTTTATTTGTTTTTATTAAAATATGGTCTAAGCAATTTGAGAGCCGAGTCGGAAACAGATGTGCTGGAAGAAGTCCGTTAGAGGCAGTACAGTTTAAATAGTCATCCGAGTGACTGTCAGTATTGTCGACCCTAATGTCAATGTTCATATCACCAATCAAGACCACGGAAGAAGTTCCTATTTTGAGAACACTATCGAGGCTGTCTATAAAGTTATCTATATTTTTAAAAGAAGGTGGTCGGTAAATAGCGACTATAGTGATGTCTTCTATACAACAAACGAGGCAGTTTGCATCAGCAAATACTGGTTCTTTAATATTAGCTTTAATGGAAGATTTAACATAAATAACACAACCATCATTTTGATTGTATGTGATATTAGTGGAATATGACGTAAAGTCATCCAAGGTCGGCAAATGCGACAGTTTACTCAACCAACACTCGGTGAGAATGAGCACGTCACACTGGAAACCCAATAGCCGCATTAGCACTACAACTTCGTCAAAATTTTTATTGATACTTCTTATATTTAAATGTAAAATTTTTAATCCTTTAGTCGGGTCTCTTATGAACTGTATGCATTTCTCAGGTTGACATTTGAATGATTTAGAAACGTGAAGCGCGTCTAATTCCTTATTAATAATATCTTGATTAGCCATTTGTTTTAGGAATACTCGTGTACAAACTGTGTAGCAAAATATTGGACAGGATTGCTTTATTTAAATAGAAATGCTTGAGAAATATACTGTGAATCGTTTTAGTATAGCGGCTAATTACTGTATTCGCGTGTGTGTTAAGAGGATAATGACAAATTTTGTATTTGAGTGATTTAAATTGTGTAAAAGTAGTTTGTGTGCGTTGTATGACTGTATTAATGTGTAAGATGTAACAGATGAATGAATGTAAGAGTATATTGCTTAATTTTGATGTTAAACTTAACATTAAAAATAAAATTAAAAATAAACAGTAAAGGATCACAGAGATAACAATATGGGAACCAGAATTATTTATACAATAACAAGAGATATTATGTGCTAGTCAAATAATTAGGTTTTGGCTATCCAATAGGCTGAAACATTTTTCAGAATTGACAAGAATCTGTTTGTCTCCTTCTATTTTACGGAGAAATATGTTACCATTTGAGATCCAACAGAACTTAAACTTGTTTTTGTTAGCAAACTCTCTGGCTTGGAAGAATAGCTTTTTTGTGCTTGCTGGTAGATGATCGGAGATATACACGGGTTGCGGATCACCTGACAAACCTATGACAGCTGTGTTCAATTTGTCGTACTTTCCTTTTCCCTTGTTGTAGTTTCGTACGGCAGTAAGGAATGTCTGCTTGGTTTGCACAGTTGAGAATTCCGTTATAATTGGCCGCGGGGAGCTGGAGGAGGTAGATTTCACTGGCAGTCGGTAGATATCGCGAAGCTCCTTTTCATCAATGGATACACCAATAGCAGTGCCAACATCACATACCGTTTTCAAAAGGCTGGTGCAGGATTCATTATTAACTTGTGGTATGTTACGTAATTCTATGGCGGATGATCTTGATTTATGTTGAAGGTCAACAATTTTCCGTTCAAGAGATTCAATGTAGGTTTGCTGCTCGCGTCGCTCCCTCCTCAGTATGTCCACTTCAGTCTTTAAATCTTCAAACTGTTTATTAAGGAAATCAATGGACTGAACAATTCCAGCGTTTGCCTTACATATCTCCGAGTTTGTTGCCTGTATTTTACTATTCTGAGTTTTAATGTCTTTTATATCCGAAGAGAGCTCAGCTATTAATGTTGTTTGGTCTGCAAGAATTTCTCGTAGGTCCTGCGGTTCCTGAGAGCCCTTACCTGCCGAAATGCTTTGTGGTGAGGTATTTTTACGCGGACGCTTACTACTTCTTTGAGTGCTTACGTATTCGCACTCAGCCACAGCAGTAGTGATATCCGGTTCAGAGCGTGTTTGGGACTGACTTATATTGTCGACCGGAGTTTTAGAGCTTTTGGGTGGTGTTCGTTGTACCCCTGCCATGTTAACAACCAAAACATATAATAGGTTGAGAGCAAATATCAACAATAATGCACAGGCAAACAATAATGCACAGGCAAAACGGTATTTCACAAGACCGATGACAACAGGCAGCAGCGTTCGCGTAGCCGGCACACTGATCTCGTAGTTGTTTCGTAGCACAGGCGCGTGACGTAGCGGCGCGTGACGTAGCGGCGCGCGCTATGTGAGCGTAGCAGCGGTGGGTGACTCACGCGCGTAGCACGTAGCGCATTCAAGCGCACCGTTGTTCTGCTGATCGTAGCAACTGTCACGGTGGCGCGATGAGTAAATGGTCCGGTCACTTGTCACTTGGGTGATGGTTCGAATCCGACTAATCACGATCACTTTTACAAAACCACTTTGACGCGTACACGACACTACTAATTATGTCTCACTCTAGGACCACCCAGTGGGAGGAGCCCTCAGGTAAGATCATGCAAAGAGCGACAAGGAAATGAGTCCAACTACAATTAGCCAATCACAAATTAAGATGCACGAGCAAACGACACACGTCCCCTCTGTTCAACGTCTAGCGCAAGAATCGAAATTCAGTGCAAATAAGAAAACTTTGCAAAAGCTATTAAGCAAGTTGTTAAGTAAATAAACGCAAACATATTCCTATCTAAGTACATAGCTACATATACTTAATGCCCATGATTTACTGTAATCCGCCATGCGGGTATAACGCGGGTCAATAACTTAGCTTTGAAAATTTGGTTCATCATTGGGTCAGTATGGGGTCAAAGTTAAAAGGCACCTAAACTCATAATGCAAAAAACTTAGAAGAGCATGAATTTAATTAATATTATAATTTTCTTTAAATATAAATATATTTTGCTTGTACTCAGACATAAAAGCGATAAGCATTAGACTTAACACGATTGCTTTCATAACGAGCGTTCCGTTAGTGTGAGCCCGACTTTACAGTGGGCTACGTAAAGCTGATAGCACATCAGCCGACTGTAAGGACAGGTGCGATAGCTAATCTGATGGCCTCGGCCGCCGTGCCACTCAATTCATATGCTGTTTCTACTGGGAATTATTGAGCGCATTTTTCTATGGAGTGGGGGGATTTTCTTGAAGTTTGGTTCTTCAGATAGTTATGATTTAAATGGTTCACTAGGTTTTGTCAATAGTTGGAGTTGTAGACCAAAAAAGTGCGCCTTGATTTGGCTTTTGTGTGAACTCAGATATACATATTTGCTTGATTGATTATTCAAACGTTCGTTCGTTATTTAAAAAATATATTCTGCAATTAAACCGAAAACTGATTGAATCATAACTGCAGCAATACAGAGACTTGTAAGCTATACAAAAAAGTGAATTTAAAAATTCTGATGACCTACGGAATGACCCAAATGTCAAAAGTTGGCGGCCAGCCAAAATGTGTTATCTACCAACTATGGAGTGAAATACTAGCCGTTCCCAATTTTCACTTTTTAATTACCAAACTCTTGACTTTGATATTTGACAACGGTGCATTGTATTTATTTATTTTTTTCGGTGTGGCAACACTTGACCTGGTTATTTGAACAATGTTTCAATAGCGGCTTCAGTCGAGCTTTGCGTTTTATACTTTGTGTCCTTGGTTTAGCTGAAAAGACAAAAGATTATAAGCAATGAAAAATCTAAAGAGCCTTCAACCTAAATCTGAAAATAAAAATGTGAAGTGCAGAAAAATGGAAATTATCAAGAAAGAACCATTCAAAACTTATTTACTTGCTATTCAAGGGAAATTGAAGAACTGTAGAAGTAAATACGAAATTGTCATAACCAGAAATGACCCAAGGGAAAGTTACCGAAACAACCAACATAAAAAACTACAAATTCAAATCTCGTAAAAAACACGTTCATTCTTAAACTGCAACATACATAGAATCGTAGTGCCCAAGGTGTGTTCGAACGAATAAAAACGCGGAAAAAATGTGAAATAGGGCGCGCTCTATTGCTCCTACCCACGAAATCAAAATCCATTGTCGGCTGAGCCAGTATATAAATTTATTATTGCGTAACTTCCCCTTTGCTATTGTCTTTTAAATCATGGTGTATTGTCAGTAAATATCAACTCTATTTTATGAATTGGTAGTATGATATGTGGAACTGAACTTTTTATTTAACGAATTTGCGGAGGATCTAACTCGTGAATGATTTTGTTTCCTAATGCATGTTTTAGGTACCCTTCGTATTCTTCTGTATCATATGTGCATTAGTCAATCAGAAAGCATGATTTGTCAATTCCGATGGTAATCTTATACTTATGTCAGTTACTTAATACTGTCTAAGCTATAATAAATATTTTTCTTTTGTATTTTATTGACTTTAATAACAATTCTATTTCGCTATCAAGACTCAGGATACATTTGCGGCTTAAGAAAAACCCAACCTTTTCATAGAAGTAAAGAAATACTACCTACAAAATAACATTTACGCAGGTACAAGTTTTCTCACCCTCAATAGCTTTATATTATGCGATTGAAAGAAAAATATTATACGTAGGTA
The DNA here is from genome assembly GCF_022581195.2 of Helicoverpa zea. Lineage (NCBI taxonomy): Eukaryota > Metazoa > Arthropoda > Insecta > Lepidoptera > Noctuidae > Helicoverpa > Helicoverpa zea. The sequence goes on from NC_061468.1 coordinate 4,418,133, forward strand.
GGAGGTATTTCCGCGTAAGTTCTTAAGGGCTATTCACACCGATGGCAGGCAGCCAAACGATAAGTAGTTTTGGCATTTTTGAACATCAAACAGAACGTACAAAAACGTTAAGTTTGCATGTGTATAGTTACGGACGAGGGCGAAGGTGAATGCACTTGAAAGCTACGTAAAGTTGTAAAATACAACAGAGAACAGATAGAACAAGAGACTTAAAAGTCCACTTAACTTACGACTATTCATTAACACTATAGTTCGGCCATTCAGAGAATGCGTTCCTGACACGTCGCGATTGAACTGACGACGTAACTTTGCAATGGCGTTGCAGTTACGATAAAAATATTTTTGCTGGTTGTTTACCGTTTTAACAATTGAGGAGCATTAAAACAACATTATTATATCAATAATCAATGAATGTTATTACGTCGTCAGTTCAATCGCGACGTGTCAGGAACGCATTCTCTGAATGGCCGAACTATAGCTCATTTATATTATGTAGTATCTCAGATAAATAGAAGGAACATTTGGCGTAGCAGTCACTGATTATCAGAATATTTCCTGCTTCAAACGGCACTTGAGCGTTTAGGTGAATCCCATACCCTCCTTTTGGAGGATTACTTTATATAACCAACCTTACAGCAGTGCTCTTTCTATGTATATCAAACTGATATATGAACGGTTAAAGATGCAAACCGAGTGTATGACCAGCTTTATATACTTCTAAAAGCTATACAATACAGGCTATATGTGAAACATAAAAAGCTGCGTGAATTTTGGCACTGAATGAACTCTGTTTCGCTGCCGCTGGCATCTCGGTGTGAATTGACCCTTAGGTTGTTCTGAAGAAATAGGTTAATACGGCACTCGAAGGCGATGGGCTTACATGCTATTGCCAACTTTGTCATTCAAGTATCGCTTTAAGCTCCGTTTAACACAATAACCGGCACGTTTAGAGACGTTTCATTTTATCGTACGAAGACTTCGTAAAAGGCGGTTTTTATCGTGATGGTGATTTTTGATGCGATTTTATATGAATGGGCCCGATATTTCTGTTTACTATGTCATCTAGGTATACAGGATTGTATATGACACTTGTCTATAATAGGTATGTCATGAGCATAGGTATACACAGCATACATACATACTTATAGGTAACATAAAATTCAGATGTCGTTCCTTTTTTTTACACATAATATTTTTTTTACACGTAATATTTTTTTTACACGTAATATTTTTTTTACACCAAATTTTTTTTTACACGTAATATTTTTTTACACGTAATATTTTTTTTACACGTAATATTTTTTACTGACCAAAATGACTATTTTAAATATTTTATTTTATACCGTTTAAATATACTGCAAGCTAGATTGGATGAGATTTATCCTACCTAAAACTTTAACTACCTAGTTTAAGATCAAAAATGTATCATTGGTGCACCTAATAAAGAATATCTATCTATCTATCTATCTAAAATAAGTTTGGTGCCAAAGCCACCTTTACCAAAATAGCCTGGCTCAATCAGTAGGAGGCACTGACCGGTGACTAACGTATTCCATCTTATTTTACCAACAAGCTTATTTACATAAATGAATGAGTACCTACATAATTTATCTACCTACACAGAACACCTACTTGAGCTTAAACTCGTTGGTTGCTTATTTATTTATTGTTTTGTATTTTATTCTTTAAAAACCCCGATTTGCTGGGAATTGAGTTAGCACGGGAAAAAAGTGGGGGAATTTCGGTGAACCCAAACCAAACTGAAAATCATTTCTACCACTTGATAAAACTAATTCAGATTGACATGAAAGATGACAATGATGATGATGAGATTGACCAAAAGTAACTTTAATATTAAGTTACAGTGTTATAACGACTATGTATACGACCAGTATTTACTTCAAATGTCAACTGCTAAGAAGCGTCCAAAAATCTCTCCCCGCCGATCGATGTCGATGGGAGCGTGTTCAAGAGTCTGGCAGCCTTGCCCATTGGAAGTCAATGCTTATCCTTTGTCCAAACTCCAAAGGAATAGCCAGCCTTTCGGACCTCACTTTGAATAAGTGGTCAATACTTTCTAAATTCATTTTATTATGTATAGAAATAATTAAAATTCGCATATAGATTAAAAATAACCCATGATCTAATACTACTGCAAGTCGGTGAACTTTACATTAGTGTTGATTAATGAGTAATAGATATTGTGTAGATACCGCTATGGCTGCACGACCATTAATTAATGTATTCGATACACTAGCCTCACTATTCATTTATTACATGTAAATTGTATTTGTATTTCATACATGTGTGCATATCAAATTTGGTTTTGCGTAGGTCTCAAGTTTGCACTGTTAAGAAAAATGAGTCTAAGATCTAGAATGTGTTAATTTATAAAATGTATGCCGATGAACTGAAATGGATGGAAAATGTTTCTTATCTTTTATTATTTATAGCCTTCTTCGATAAATGGGCTATCTAACACTGAAAGAATTATTCAAATCGGACCAGTAGTTCCTGAGATTAGCGCGTTCAAACAAACAAACAAACAAACTCTTCAGCTTTATAATATTAGTATAGATAATAACATTGAAAAATCTATCATCTTTGATACTGTAAGTCCAAATCAATGCTGTTTTAGATAATATTTTTGGTTGATATTCAGTTTTGTATAATTTAAAATAGCTCTTATTACAATATCGATTGACACAAAAAACTAACGTCAAACTACTTGTTTAAAGGCAAAAAAAACTGACTGTTGAAATATTGGCACACCAAATATTTGCTACAAATCAATACTCAATGTTTTTACAATCATCCGGGAGAGTTTCATTTCATATCCCAGCAAAGAGGTTGGATATAGGAGGGTATATTATAGGGTACATTTATCGATTCGACGCGTTATTTCTTTCTGTAAAATGTCTTTACCACCTGTCATACTGCACAGCTTGCGTGTTAAAGGAGTTTCCGAAGATATGAAAACGAATTGATAACGGGGTGTATGAGAAAAAACTTTTCACCGGTGAACAAAAGTGTCCTAAGTGTAAATATTCCTGTTTAAATTATTAAAATGTTTACGGTAGGTAAACTATTTTATTCGGGTTAAAATATAAAAGCGTTTTTCTCATATCATGTAAAACACTCACCTTATTAATTAAACAGGGCTTATAAAACGGTACAAATTTCACACAAACTGTAATCCATAGTGACGCCCTTCGTTCCACCCTACAGAGTTTTGCAATTACGGAGAACGATGCAACCACATACAGAGCATACTAATGCTACTCCCATCCGCATATAGAAAGGCCGAATTAAAATATACAGACGAGATATTAATTTCTATGAGTTTTTCATTATTTCTTTGTTGTTTTTTTTTTCGTATTATCACAGATTACTATAATAGTTACGTATTATATTGAAGTGGATGTATCTAGAACATCGTCGAAGTTAGAACTTTGATTAGATACACAACTATTAATTTTATGATGATTTTAAGATTATCGGTGGGCTAGTTACTTTTATTCTACAAACAAACCTTAAATCCTACAAACACTTCAAACGCTTCAAAAGTTCAAACTAAAAACCCTTGAACATGGGAACCCATTTCCTTAATATTCGCGCCATCGCAGCTCGTTTCTGACGCCGCTACTGTTTCTCATTATAATTAAACTAACGAATGCAACAAGATACTTAACTACCAAGCTGTAGTTAAACTGACGTATAGTTACCATAGCAACGTAGTTCCAAGTTATGTAGTGTTAGTAATTATGGCAGTTAGCCAAGTTTTCAATCACGAAAATACGAGATCAATACCGGAATCCAACATGCTTTTTTCAACGGACTAAAAGCGAAGCAGAGCGTCATGAAAAATCAAGAATTTGTAAATGGAACTGGGATATGACTTTCTTTTGTAATCGCAAGTAATCGAGATCTACATGGTGTTACAAAAATGACGTAAAGCTGAACGGAGGTGAAATGATATCTTGTAAAGAGTCATAAGTTACATGTAATTTAATCTCTCTAATCTCTCTAATCTCTCTAATCTCTCTAATCGAATCAAATGTAATAATTTCAATTTTCGTACTCAAAAATCGAAGATATGTGATGGTGAAAAATCATTGCATTTCTTCATTGAAAAGCTGCACACACTAGTAAACGTTGTTTCCCTCAAAGGTTTGCGTTGAAAATCAGCCCAATGACCCATATTACCTTAATGTCTGAACCTCCGCTTATCGGCTCGATATCATTGCGGTTCTGTATCGAAACTGAGAGATTAATTGCACTTCGAATATACATATACCTACGTACTATAGTAATAGCGTAGATTTTGAGTCAGCCAATTTTCGTAGTCTACATTTTAGCATAGCAGAATTATTGGTCGGTAATATGCTAGCTAGAAAATAGTATAGCCCCATGTCTTGGCCTTGTCTTTTAAATAGAATATTAAATTGCGATCATGTTTATAAGATTAGTAAGAGAAACTTCTTTAAAAGGAAGAAAGGTTTCTAGAAGGTATAGGTAGTTATTGTACTTTTTTAGAATGTATTTTATTCATAAGTTTGAGTTTAAGTATTCACCGTAAAGTCATGTTGAGTAAAACGGTAGCCATGATAAGCTCCAAACTAAAGTACGTAGTATACCTACATTGATTGAACAAAAACAACTTAGAGAATTATAATAAAATTATCATATACCTAATTCATTTCATTAATATAGTGTCGTGGTGGCCTAGTGGATAAGGGACCAACCTCTCAAGTATGAGGGCGCGGGTTCGATCCCAGGTCAGGCAAGTACCAATGCAACTTTTCTAAGTTTGTATGTACTTTCTAAGTATATCTTAGACACCATTGACTGTGTTTCGGATGGCACGTTAAACTGTAGGTCCCGGCTGTCATTGAAAATCCTTGGCAGTCGTTACGGGTATTCAGTAGCCAGTAAGTCTGACACCAGTCTAACCAAGGGGTATCGGGTTGCCCGGGTAACTGGGTTGAGGGGGTCAGATGGGCAGTCGCTTCTTGTAAAGCACTGGTACTCAGCTGAATCCGGTTAGACTGGAAGCCGACCCCAACATGATTGGGAAAAAGGCTCGGAGGATGATGATACCTAATTCATTTATGCTGTCGCAATAAAGAAGCATGAAATCATAAACAATTCATACGAGGCATTCGGACCACAGACTAAATGCGAGCAGCAAAGGATAAACTAGAATTAAATTACGCTGTGTTGCCAGCCAGTCTATTTCGACGTATCCCTTCCACTTTAGACAAGTCTAAGTTGATTTTAACTCTATATTATCCAATTGTTTGCAAGTCCGTTCGTCCAGTTTTGGACTCTTTGGATGGCAGCCAGTGGTTTACATTCCAAAGTTAAAGATCGTTTTCCAAACCGCATTTTGAATTTCGAACGGTATTATGCAATCAACAGATGGCGGCGACCGTTAGAGCAATGAATTATGTTAAAGAGTTTTTATTGGCAAGAGCTTTTGTCGTAAATGCTAGTGCTGAAGAAAAGGTATTGGTACTGATTTTCCAGGTGAAGCAAAGTTTAAATAAATTTGCCTTTTAGGATAAATAAAGAGAATACTGTAAAGATTTATCTTTGACCATTAATAAAGGCACTCCCAATATACCTACGTTCTATAGTAATAATAGCGTACATTTTGAGTCAACCAATGTACCTATTTAAGGTTATTCTCACCACATCAAATACCTAACTGCTCAATGTAGCTGTGGATGCTATCAATATCTCTGTTTGCTGAAAATAATTATGAAGTTATGTTACTCGTTACTGAGAGCCTTGTCCAATGTTTGGTTAGTACAATGTTTTGTTAAAACTAGGAAAGTTTTGTTGGTCAGCCAAACTAGGACTTGTTGTAGGTAGTTACTAGTTGAAAACATTTTGGTACAATATTAATTTTGGTAGCTGCATACAAACTTGTCAACAGTAACAATTTACTATAAAAACAATTCGCTAGAAAAAAATCTTTATAGTTAGTGACGAGACATCTAATCGATTTTTACTCATCTAAAATCGAGTACATCTCGATTACTTCGATCTTCATTCGATACAAACGTCAATCTATTTCGCCGCCGCAGTAGAAGACTTAACTTGCAGTAAACAAGTTTTCAAACTCGCCATGTTTGAACCCAGTTTGTCGAAAGAAAAGCGGAACGAGAGATTTCTTCGAAAGAACGATTGAATCGAGAATATACAGAATTGAGTGACTGCTTTTGTAAGTGCTTGTTCGTTGAATTTGAAAGTTTATCTTTACATAGTTGGTCTAGAAAAATCGTAGTTTTTTATCTTGTAAAGTCAGACTTTAATGAACTTACAAATTGGCAAATGAATTTAAATATTTTAAAACATATGAAAAGTACGTAAGGTAGGTACTTGAATATCGAAGAACTTAAAATTTTAATAAGTGTTCTATAGGATGATTTAGTTCTCGATAGTACTCACATCGATAAAATAATCGAATTTTATTTGAATATGAATATCTAATTGAACAAACAATGACACGATAAGTGTGCACGATATAATAGCATATTGATAGATTTTCTATTTGATTGACATGTTTGATTATATCATGACGATAGCGAATTGAAAATTGAATGTCATATTTTTTCAGAATATTCGTTGAAAAAATATTTATTTTGGTCTGATATTTTTTATATCTTCAAATTATCTCAATTCTCTCCAGTGTTTGAATTATTTCATTTATTAGATTGCTTTTTTAAGATTTGATCACCTAAATTCAGCCACCACGACTACGTGAATGTCCTGTACACATAAATAACAAGAAATGCAACGGCAAAACCTAGTCAAACGGTAGTTACATAATAGTAGCCAATAAAACACACATTAACGAATGCTACCCATAATTAGCTTACCGTTCAACACAATATTAGATGATTTACAACACCGTAATGTGCCTTTGGGCAGAGTGAAGAAGCATTTTTGACAGCGCTAGGGCGGGGCAAAATAATGAAGATAAAAGGGGGAATATTATGAAGAAACGGCAAGCGCCTTCAATTTTCCTGCCTCAGGCAACTTGATTTAATAAATTAAAACACAAAATGAGATTTGAACACAACGATAACAAACATTGGAGATAGAATATTAAAGATGCTTCCATACATTTTTAAGCGTTTTTTTTTTGGGTTTTTAATCGAGTTTACGAAGTTTTTTATCTTTTATAATATAATATTTAATTAGTTAGTAATTTTGTACACAATATTTCTGTCTAGAATTTATGGAACGAATTGAAGTCGAATCGTGTATCAACAACATTCCATTTGCCTAGGAACAACCGTGTTTCTTTATTTTTCTGCAGAAATACAACTGCATATCCAGCCACAGGATCAAAGGAATCAAATAAAGCTTGTTACGTAGTTGCTATCGATTCTCTACGAACTTAAAGTTTCAGTAGAATTGTACCGTAGAGAGTATAATGTAATTTTTTCGTCCATTTTATTCTATTCCGTCCGAAGCCACGACTTAGTAATTGGAGACAATAATTTGAAAAACCTTTGCCACGAGTCCCCGAATAACTCAATTATGTAAATCGGTTTGAAAATATCTCCGAATCTAGGTATGATTGTGGAAGTTTTCAGCCACGGTTTAGGGAGATTGGTTTTGTGGCATTACGAAATAAGGTCACAGCGAAATTAGTATATACGAGTAGGTAAGTAGGTAGGTATTTTACCTAATAGTCTTTACCAAAATAGTCTTATCGGTATCCAAATAGGTTAAAGTGGTTATTTAATATTTAAAACTTTTATTATAATATGGTTTTTAACAAAACCATTTATGGTTTTCCATTTCTAATATATAATATTATTTACCTAAACGTTTATACGTTTCTTTAAAGAACATTTTTTCTGTAGTATTTTGATAGCTACGTCTAATATTAACACTTTTAACAAAAGATTATTACCGCTGGGTTTATTATTACGAAAAATTGCTCCCAAATCACTAATGAGTGCAATTGAAATCAATAAGTATAGTTCTGTATAGTTCATACACCTTTATTTTTCTTGATATATTCTAACGTAAACTTGAAACTACATAATACCCACCTTATAAATCAGTTCTGTTGACTACAAAAGCCTTCGTCTCGTATTATAAGGTGAATGTCACAGACAGGTAACAACTACTTCCAAAGGTCTAGTTTAAACGGTTAATAAAACGTGGGTGGATATTGTCGGTCAAATTAGTTGCCGAATACTTTGATGGCAAATAGGCTTTGATTTTGATCTTGCATCAGAAGAAGGTGGTGGTTTCTACAGTTCTTTATGTGAAATGTAGCTTCTGCTAATGGTTTTACGGGCGTTTTGAAATATCTAGCTTTTAGGAATTACTTCGCGCATCTGGTTAAGAAGTAGTCTATTGCCTTCCTCGATAAGTGGGCTATGTAACATCAAACATCGAAAGAACTTTTCAAATCGAACTGGTAGGTAGTTTAGCGAGTCCAAACAAACCAACTCTAAAGCTTTATATTGTTAGTAAGTATAACGTCTAGCATTTACATTATTATCCGTTATACAATGCTCAAGTTTTTGAAAGTGCAGAAGGCATATAGAAACTGCAACTTTGAAAATGTATTTGTCAGGAGAATTCAGCACAAAACCTATGTGTTTAGCTAAACTATAAAATACATACAATTCGAAAATGAATCCATTTTCACACCTCATTCGCAGACATCGTTGCTGACCTTCACCCATAAAATCGTTATTCAACCTTCACCGATATAATATTTATTAGACGAAACTCTCGTCTATATTCTACACTCTACTGTTGCTTGCATAAATCTTGCATTAGTGCTTGTTCGATTTACTTATGTGCATATAAACTGGGTGGTTGACTGTATGAATATATGTGGATGCTGTCAGTTTCTTTTTCATAAAGAGTAGTATTGATAACCCCCACAAAAAGACCACAGTAGCTATCGAACAGTCTTCTGCAGTATGTCTATGCTTATCATAAAAAAGGAATAGTTTTCACAGAATAAAACATGGCAGTTAGATTTTGTGCATAGAAAACACTTCTAATATGTTCTATTTGGGTTCAAATTAGGGCTTTCATTGTACCTACGTATACATAATTGTATCTTATGAAACTAAATTCCGGAATGATATAAGTAATCGCAAATTATCATAATTCTGACAGTACCTAATCTACTTTCACCAATAGTTAAATTTCCTGGCAAGCCTTTTGCATGCAAAAAAAATGCGGTCGAAATATGTATATGAATACAATCTGCTAAATCTAACCCTGCCAACGCGGACGGGGTTTCGCGACCCAAAAGCAATTTAAAGTCATAAGTCAGGTCAGTCATAAGTCAAAGCAGTCATAAGTCGTAATTAGTCCAGGCCAGAGCCGCGGGTGACGTGCAATTAATCAATTATTTCACTTCATTAGCCCACTCGGATTGGGCTCATCCCCTCACGGGAGGATTGAGCATTTTAGCCGTAACACGTAGGATTCAGTAATTTGTTCATTGTACAGTTTCGTTAGGTTTTTAGAGGGTTTTAAAGAGATTCGATTTGATGTTTAGTTATGCTTCCTAGATCCGATAATTTGTGTTTGAATATGTTCATAATTTTTAGTGCTAACATTCGAATGGACAAAATACATACAGTTATATGAAAAAGATAAAAGTAAGTAATATGCATTAAAAACGAGATAAAATTTAATTTTCAGTACATAAACACACCTGTACAACTTTTATTTTTATTTATTTATTTTTATTTAAAATACTTTTTGCACATTGTACAACGGCGGACTTAACGCCTTAGGCGTTCTCTGCCAGTCTACCTTAGGGTGGTGGTGAAATAGAAGTGGTAGGTGCAACACAATTTGAGCATCAGTGGAAGATAATAAAAATATATATTTATGCATATATAAATATAATATATATATATATATATATATAACTATATATATGTACAACTGTATACTTTGTTTCTTGACAGCGTTACATTCCACCAACGAAAAAAAAATACATTCATAAAATAAACCATGGCGCGAAACATTTCAGTAATTGTATGAGATTTTTTACTGTTCCTTACAGCATTTTCCGCGTCTAACTCCCATTTCACTTACAAAATACACCATCAAAAATCAAGAAATATGCGGAAAATGTTCCCCTAATCTGTAGTTAAGCCATATCTTTGCTTTTGTTAAACATTTTTAGCTTACAGTCCCTGTCTGATTTCTCTTTTGTTGTGAATGTTCTGTAGAATTTGGATTCAGATATGAATATAGACGTAAATACTGTACTCAGTCTTTTTAGAAGTTAATTTAAAAATATCGCATTATTTTTGTCATCATTATTTAATTTTACGGTACCAAAGTCACAATTATAGATACTTCAGATATCGAAAGACTGTGTATACAATATGTTTAAACACTGACTGGTTATTATGGAAAACGATTCCAATAAGCTCTTGAAGATTTCTCATGAAATAAGCTGTGTCTTTGTTCTATGTGTTCCATTTTTCTTCTTGTCTGTATTCCGTGTGTGTAACTGTGTACATAAACTATTAAAGCAAAAGAGCTCCTATCTTGATTTTGTCTAAATTCTAAACTAAATCGATATCAAACAAAATCGCCTGATGAAAAATATCACATAACCTCCCGTTGCACTCCTATCTACTAACAAAAAGTATACAATGAAATTAGCATCCACTTCTAAGGACCGGCCCCGCTACAGCCCAGTATATAAATACATACATCTATTTGTTTGTGTGTTTGTTTGTTTATGGGAGTCCAACTGAACAGGTAGGGTCTAGTCGGGGCGCAACACAGTTGACCTACTTACGATTCCTTTTGCCTACATACTTAGAGTGTTTCACCAACCAGAGACGCTTTGAACACAGACACCATTCACCTTCCGAGCCTTTTCCCAACTATGTTGGGATCGGCTTCCAGTCTAACCGGATGTAGCTGTGTACCAGTGTTTTACAAGGAGCGACTGCCTTATCTGACCTCATCACCCCAGTTACCCGGGCAACCCAATACCCCTTGGTTAGACTGGTGTCAGACTTGCTGGTTTCTGACTACTTGTAATGACTGCCAAGGATTTTCAATGACTATGAACGCAGACATGCTATGAAACCATCTCTACGCGAAAAACTGCTGATAAAGGCGCGAGGTCGAGGCAATGTAACGAAATAGTGATAGCTCAACCATGAATTTTTCAACGAACCGAGAGGTGTCGCACGAAAATCCGAGTGGAACATCTACTCGGAAAATGTGCCAGTGCGAAAAGGCTGTAAATCTGACGCACACTTCTAAATACGAGTAACAGCGGCTATGGTCGCTCTCGCGTTGTTGCTAAGGCCTCTGTGCTGGAGAGAAGGCACGATGGATACGAATGGCGTCTCCAGTTGGTTCAATTATCTAAGGCTACATATTAACGGGCTCTGAAAATGACAACTCGTAACTGAATTAAATGATAAGACTGATGTGAACGACGTACACATTGGTCCGGAAATTGAGTTTGTTTTCTAAGCAAAAGTACGTCTTATGTAAGCTGTTATTGATACTGTTGCTGGCAGGCAATTTCATTTAAATGGATTTTTAACAGTTTATATAAATATCATCAAATTATAATATTGAACAGCAATAAAAATCAATAAATTAATAGAGTAGCCGAAAGTCGAAAGTTTTCTTTATTTCTTCAAAACTTATTACCCAAAAAATTACGTTTAATTAAACGTAAGCCGACATCTGGCTAAGCCAAAGTAACACCTACTCAGGGAAATTAAAATGTTCTCCCTTCGGAGCCACACTTCGTCTCGACTGGCACAAATCAACGTTACCTACACAATTCATCTAATTAGCTGAAAAGGTCGGAAGGATATTATGTTTTATATGTTATGTTAAGGAAAAGATAGATAGTTGGGCCATTTTCAAAAAAATTGTAAATTACAGATATGAAACCGATATGAAAACTTTATTATTTTAACAGAAAAGTAACAGAGATGAATTATTAGGGCCAGTATATAATGACATACTTTTAAAAGAAAATAAGTAGTAGGTTACTATGCGAATATGTTTCCCATATTTTTTTTTGGGCTTCCTACAATTACAACAGATTTAAATGAAGCATGAATGATGTTGGATTTTAAATACTAAAATAAAACAACGGTATGCACATTGTAATTTTTTTTTATTAAACATACCAAAAAAATCAATACTGAAAAGTTTTCTTTATGTTAATTTGTGTTTTGAATAACAGTCTTACAAACTTCAACTTAAGAATTTAATCATTAACTTCAATTTTTTTTTACTTTAATTGTTAAACAATATAACCTTAATCACTAATCAGTCTCGTTGCTGTTTTTGCTTAGTCGTAATCGTTGCGTCTTTATTGTTAAACAAGTATCAACAGTCTTACAAACTGCAACTAGAATTTAATCATTTACTTTAATAGTTAAACAATATAATCTTAATCACTAATCAGTCTCAATCACTAAAACAGTCTCATTGCTGTTTTTGCTTAGTCGTAATCATTTCGTCTTTATTGTTAAATAAGTATTAACAGTCTTACAAACTGCAACTTGAACTTAATCATTTACTTTAATTCTTAAACAATAATCTTAATCACTAATCAGTCTCAATCACTAAAACAGTCTCATTGCTGTTTTTGCTTAGTCGTAATCATTTCGTCTTTATTGTTAAATAAGTATTAACAGTCTTACAAACTGCAACTTGAACTTAATCATTTATAAACAATAATCTTAATCACTAATCAGTCTCAATCACTAAAACAGTCTCATTGCTGTTTTTGCTTAGTCGTAATCATTTCGTCTTTATTGTTAAACAAGTATTGACAGTCTTACAAACTGCAACTTAAATTTAATTATTTACTTTAATTGTTAAACAATATAATCTTAATCAGTAATCAGTCTCAATCACTAAAACAGTCTCATTGCTGTTTTTGCTTAGTCACAATCGTCTTTATTATGTAATTGAAAACAAAGTGTACGATGAAAGAATGGATGAACTGGAACGCAAAGACAACTTTTATAACTTTCCCACAATTTAATAAGAACGGAACCATCTGACTTTAAACGTCATGGCACCGCCGCTGTTTAGTAGCTGAAATTATGAATAGAAGGTATGATTGATGAATTTTGCGAAATCAGAAAAGAGAGAAACAGGATGGGAAGAATATTGGAAATAACCCATGACCACGATCGGTGCAATTCGGCCGAAACGTCGGGTAAAGAAAAAACGTGTTACAAATAATCGGGCAGAGGGATGAGAGGTTGATGTGAAATGTTCAATGAGAGAAGAATCAATCGTGTGGAAGATGATGAGTATGATAGTAGTGAAAGCTAAAACATGAGATGGAAGGGATGAATAGATGCGAGTAAAACGTTAAATGAAAGAAGTATGAATCGTGTGGAAGATGTTGCAAAAATGATGATAGCAGTGAAAGCTAAAAAGAAAGAAGTATTAAAGACTTTCGTCATCAGTGTCACTTAGATGTAGAAAGAAATTAGTTTTTCTTTTCTGGATATGTTGCACACTACCTGAAGTAGATGGCTCTTGATAGTTTTTATTTGGATAACTATTACAGTTATTACTTATGGATATGAAATCTTTGAAATCTTCCGAAATGTTACACGAAGAAATATTAAAGCGTTTTGTACCACCTGATAAAGCTTTTAGTTGTTTTTCATTAAAATTAACTCGAACATTTGATAGAATCGTTACCTTATCATCTGAAACAGCAGAATTTTTAACGGTGCGACTGCATTTAATAGGTAAGCATTCATCATCAGATGATGAATATGACAAAATTCTTTTAGCAGTTCTCTTAGTTAGAATTTCTTCTTTTTCTAGCAAATCGTGTTTTTTAAGACAATAGCAGTTACAAAATCCTCGACGAGGCGCATCACAGCAGAAACAACTCAATATCCTTGAAAAAATCGTATGTTTTCCATGAGTAGTCTGAACTTGGTGAATACTCATTGTATTAGGAACAGGTTTAAGATTGGATAAATCTCTTTCAAATCTATCTTTTACCGCTTGAATATCATCCTGGTTCACAATGTAAAGTTTCACAGAAATTTCATCTTTTAACAGTCTATATGCCGATTCTGCGTCTAGAACATCTGACCCATGGGAAACTTTTCTATCCAAAAGTCTTTTTACAGTACCGCCTACGCCGTCTGCTGCGCCTTTACCATGCGAAGCCTCAAAAAAATTCCATGTACCCATAAAGCCAAACTGTTGAATAATTGTATTAAACAAAAAGAAATTCTTTTTTTGTCTGTATTGTGTTACAGGTCCATCAGAAAACACATGTACAGTATTAACATCTTCATATTCACGGGCTATATACGTCAAAATTGGGTTTAGGTGTGCCCAAATCGCTTCAGGCGAATGTTCTGTAGAATCAGATAAAGTACAGAAGCATTGGGCTTTTTTGCCTTTCTTATACACGACACTGGTATGCAGGGAAATTTGGTATTGAGACGCTCCAAAATGGACGGCTTGAATTTCTTCATACATTTTGCACGTGTAATTTTCGGAGAAATCGCAATGTATAATTATTTCGTTAGCCTGTAGATTATGTTTTGTATACTTGTACATATTGAACTGATGCATAATGTTAAAGGTGTGAGTTTTAAAGATTTTTAGTTCTGCTTCAAAAGCTAGTATTAAATTTTGTAAATTTGCTGTCTTTGTTACCTTTGTCATTCTTTTGGACACTTTAGTGCCTTCATGTTTCTTGTATTCTACATTAATGGCTGACCACTCAAGCCAAGATACTTCATCATTTCTTTTTGTCGTAGAAAAATCATAATTGATACAATTCCTTTCACAAGTCGCACATTTTGAATACATGCACTGCTGAGATTTTACATTACATACTAATGCATCAACGAGATCGTCCAGTTTATTATATTCCTTTAAAACTTGGAGTTTTTTTAGAGCTACAAATTTAAACTCAATATTAGCATGCTTTCTGCATACGCAAGTATCACGGTCTGAAATCTTTGGCCGAAGAACGAAAAAAGGTTTATATCTAACAAATGTTGTGTATGAAACGTTTATTCCTGTCTCTTCTTTAAATTTTTTATAAATATCTGTTAAATACGCCAAGAGATATCTCTTTTGCATTTTTTCTTTGTGAAATGTTTTGGTCTCCTTCTTACCTGCTGTAGCTCTGGACACGTCATCGCGTAAATAAAAGTTTTCAATAATAGCACCTAAGCTATTTGGTTTTCTGTGGTGTTCTGATGTCCGTATCGCTCCTCTCAAACCCATTAACGAACTTAAGCGAGTTTTCATTTTATATTGTCGCGCCAAAGAGTTGTTTATAATTTTTTTTAGGACACGCCGTTCTTGGTTACAAGTGGAAGAATGATATGTACTTTGAAGTGAAGCAATAATAATATTTTTCTCTAATATAGTATGCTTCAATACTTTTTTATCAGTGGCTCTAAGGTTTAAGCTTTTAATGAAAGATTCCGTTTTCGATAATGGGGAGTTAGCATTTTCCTTATCACAATCATTAAATTGACAATCTAACAACAATTTATATCTATATACCTTTTTCTTCAGAGCATTAACTTTTCTCTTCAATGTTTCTACTTTCGCCTTAAGATTTTTATTTTCTTTTGATAATCTATAATGTTTCTTCTTATAGCTTTGACGGCTCTCGTCTTTTGTTTTAACAGGTTCCTTGCTAGACTTATTTTTTTTTAATCTACGCCATAGCTTACGTCTTTTTTCTTTGTCTCGCTCAGATAATTGCGAAATCTTCAGGTATTTTCTCCGTTTCTCTTCAGCTTCTTTCTTTTTTCGTTCTTCCCATATTTCAGGTTTATTAGCTTTCATTCGTTCTCTATAATTTCGCTGTCGTTCAGCTGGTGTTAGTGGCATATTGCCTGTAAAGAAAAAAAACCTTAATACATAAATATTAAATATTCTAAAACAAACCCCACAGCAATTCTTATACCCGAACTAAAGCCATCCCTAGGTAGCAGAGCTCCGGCGGGATGTCATGGTGGCCTGGAGGGAGCGACTGTCGCAACCCAACGCAGGGCACGCCACCATAGTGGCGGTAAGTCCCCTCTTTGAGGAGTGGCTCGGGAGGAGTCACGGCGCCCTCACGTACCGCATGACGCAGGTCCTCACCGGACACGGTTGTTTCGGGAGGTATCTGCATCGAATCGGTCGTAAGGAGGCGCCCGGGTGTCACCACAGTGCGGATAGCCCCGAGGACACGGTGGACCACACAGTCCAGGAGTGCCCTGCGTGGGAAGGGCACCGCCGGGTCCTCGTCGAGGCTTTAGGCGGCGGCGACCTCTCGCGTCCGGCCCTGGTTCAGGCCATGGTCCGGGGCGAGAGGGAATGGGATGCCGTCGCCTCCTTCTGCGAAGCAGTCATGCTCGAGAAGGAGGCGGCGGAACGTCAGAGAGTTCGCACCTCTCATCCCGGCCGCCGCGCTGGAGCAGGTAGACACCACGGGCGCCGGGTGTCGCGAGACGACTCCCGGCCACCGTAGGCGTGGGTCTGTGGGCGGTGAGTTCGGGTGGCTCATCGCTCATGTCTGTTTTTAGACAACAGACCCGTGTCGGCGGCGCGCGTTGTTCCACGCGCTCCTCAAAGAGATGTCAGCAACCCCAGCGGGGCCCAGCAGGGCCAAGGCCTGCCGGGGCTGCGGGTTGTTCGAAAGAGGTACCGCGGCCCTAGCACGGCTTTTAGTCAGTAAGAGTCTGACACTCCCTCACCGCTGCTAACCCACAGCGGGAGGGGTCATTTGATGATCTTTTACGTCGTTAAAAAAAAAAATGGTAGGTAAGTAGGTATATTTTTTTTTCTTAATTATCTCAAACTTATCCCATTATAATACATTTTACCTATGATGTTACCCGCAAAGGACAATGGGCACAAATATATGGGACCTGGTATACCCCACCAATAGGAATGTCATATATACCATTGGATAGGTCTTTTTATGTAGAACAATATTTACTATGACAGCTTTGTTGAAATGTTTGTCCGTTCTGAGATATAGATCAAAAACTGTGCAAAAGTTAGAACTAAATAATCTATTGATAACTCAAGTTTTTAAAGGAAAATCTAAGTACTACCAAGTGTAAGTCTTGTAAGTGCTACCTGCTGTGCCCGTTAGGGTCCATAATTGTTACTATTAGGTATGTAGCATTTCAACCTTTTATAACGGACAAACAATAGAACAAAGCTGTCATTGTAAATATTGTTCCAATTAAAAAGACCTATCCAACGATATATATATGACTTTGCTATTGGTGCGGTTTCTCATTACGCCCAAAATCCAGTTGATACAATAAAAGGTTGAAATGCTACATAATAGTAACAATTATGGACCCTAACGGGCACAGCAGGTAGCACTTACAAGACTTACACTTGGTAGTACTTAGATTTTCCTTTAAAAACTTGAGTTATCAATAGATTACTTAGTTCTAACTTTTGCACAGTTTTTGATCTATATCTCAGAACGGACAAACATTTCAGCAAAGCTGTCATAGTAAATGTTGTTCTACATAAAAAGGTCTATCCAATGATATATATGACATTGCTATTGGTGGGGTATACCAATCTGCCCAATGTCCTTTCGATTGTATATCGGTAGAATACATTTTCAAATTTTATATTTTATTTGTGGATTGATTTTTATTCAATTCAATTCCATGTCGAATTTTCGTAAAATACCTTAACTTTACCTTATTATTAGATTAAATACCTTTTTATCTTGGTACGTACACTGTGAACAAACCTTAACCGTTCATATCTGTTACGTTACAGAAAAAAGTAGTCGATATGATAACATATATGAATAAATTGCTTGTGTCTAACCTAAAAAAATGTCTTTTTCAATGCCAATTATTACTTTATAGGAAACTTCTATATTACAGTGATAGTGTCAATACACACTTATTCTAAGCTGAGTTATAAAACCGTAAAAGTACTTACCGATAATTTAAAAGTCTCACAGCAATTAATAACTTTTAATTGTCGAATTATTTCGTGCCACAATATATCGTGCTTGTTGCGCTCCACAAAATGGCCGAACATTTCTGATTCGTCAATTCTTATGACAGTTCAGTTGCTAATGTTGCCAGTAAAATATTTTTGATAACTACTGTACAAAGATTAAAAATATAACGTAACAGAGACGAATAACAGAAATAAGTGAAATTCAGACGTGCATTAATTAATTATTCCTGAAATTTACGTGTTGCACTTCATGATATATTTAGCAAATTCCTTGAGATTACACAATGCTCTGCTAAGAAATAAAATACTTGTCAGTTAAAAGACTAATATTAAATAATAAAATGTTTTTTAAATGTCGCGCCAGGAATGTGGACACGTATTGCTTCCATGAAAACAAATGTTCTACGTAGTAGTTTTCTTTTAAAATTAATAATTAATTAAGGATTATGGAGCGTTATTTTTGTTTTTCATTATACTGAAACAAATGCATAATCTGTTTTTTAGAGTAATAGCCTGCAGCTATTCTTTAATAAAGAATAACTCTGTTGGACGTTTTAATATACAATTTTTTTGAATATGACCCAGTTACAACCCTTGTCTTGTAGAAAAGATGTCGGTAGCCCTAGTGTGTTGTAAGATTAAGCTTTTGTTTTGTAAAGGGAATCTATGCACAAACCTTTTTTGCTTCCCGAGGGCAAAGTGGAGTAATAGATTCAAAAATTGCTGTATTGATTTGATGAAAACTTGTATTCTTAGGGATATTATTGAAATGAATATCCTCGAATTGTGAATGAAAGACTTACTTATTGTAACTTACAAAGATCTATGAGACTCGTTCGAACAACAAATTCATAAACTGCAAAAGCGAAAAGTCCACTTCAAAAAGCAAGCCAACCGCATTGGCAACTATAAACCAATTTAACTCCCCTCAGATCATAGTTGGCCACTAAAACAAAGCCAATCCAGGAGTTAATAGGATTAATACAAATTGCGACAGATTGGTAGCATTGAATCTGTGAAGAGCTACTGGTACACAATGCAATAATATCGGTAAATATGCCTCGGCCAATATCGCTCACTGGCCTATACAAACGAGATCAGTATTGACGGGATAGGGTAGGAATCAAACGAGGTATAGAATGCATGTGACTTGGGTATATTTAGGAGACAGGGTAAATTGCTTTTTGGTAGGTAAGTAAAGCGTTCTAGTTTCAATGTATGCAGAAAAATATATGGGATTTATTAGCGTTCTAAAGAGATTTTTGAGTTCGAGAATATTATGACACTAAACCTATCACAAGTCTGAGAATACTGGAGGGTGGTAAGCACGCTCTATAACTTATTCATACACCGTTAAAACGAATGGAAGTAAACACAACATTTAGGTATTTACCTAAGTATGCGAGTAAATAATGCTATTTATATCTCGGTAAACAAACCATTAAGAGGTAGAATCCTCGAGTGTAGTGTATTGGAATATGCATGTACTATTGTCATCTCCCGAGCCTCCAGTCTAACTGGATGCGGCTGAGTACCAGTGTTTTACAAGGAGCGACTGCCTATCTGACCTCTTCCCCTTGGTTAGACCTAGTGTCAGAGTTACTGGCTTCTGACTACCTGTAACGACTGCCTAGGATGTTCAATGACAGCCGAAGAATTCTCGTGTAAAGTGTATTGGAATATGCTAGTAGTAGGGCTTTCAATACCGGTATTACGGGATCCCGTAATATCGTGATCACGGATATATTTTGGTCTTTTTTCAATACCGGTATTGACGAGCCAATACCGTGATTACGGTATTACATCTTTTTATAATTTTAATTATTGTGGTTTGTTGTAATAAGTAGCAGGAAGTTGTATTAAATAAGATAAATAACTACGTACTCGTAAGATGTATGTACTGGTAATATTATTCTCACACTTCACACTTGTGTGTTAAGCGCCAACTTTTATCTCCAGCATACCTCCACCTTTCTTAAACAACTGATTTCTTAATCGGTCGAGCGAGCCAAACGATGTTATTGTTTTGTTAGTCAGTAGTAAAGAGACATCTCATCACTAGGATGTACCGCCAATCTACTTGGCAACGCTGCAGGGACTCCAGAACAGACCAGATTTCAACCGAGTCACAGGCCTTCTCATAGTCCACAAATGCTAGACACAGTTGAAGTTGAAGAACAGGACGACAACAGTCCTACTCCACGTCTCTGGAATTCTCCCTTCAAACAGGACATCGTTAAAAAGCTTCTGGAGCTCCCCCAGTACAGGCTTACCTCCTGCTTTTAATAGCTCTGTTGTAATGCCATCCTCGCCAGGGGCTTTTCCATTTTTGAGCTGTCTCAGAGCGATCTCGATTTCGCCACTGCTGACTTCTGGCAGGTCTTCGGTGAAATGGCGTGTTAATGTGGCTCTAGAATCCTCATTTCCGGGATCAGGTCGAGATGCATGCGATGCGTATAACATAGAGGCCATAGAGTTTTCCACTTCCGAAAGGACTGCCGGCACCGAAGAAATGACTTCTCCACTTGTTGTGGTCAGCTTCGTCAAGTGGCTTCTTCCAAGAGATTGTACGAACACCTTTGACCCCCGATTCAGCTCAATTGCTCTTTCAATGTGTGTCTTTCAAGAGTATTAGAGCACCGGAGGTCGCGTCGTACGTGCTTGTTGATCTCTTGGTTTAGAGCCCGCTTAGCTGACGAAGTGACAGGCGGGTTTTCACGTCGTTTCTTCATAATCCCTAATGTCTCTTCCGAAAGCTTTGATTTCTTGCCCTTACGCTGCCTGTTACAGAATCTCGAACCTTCCTCCCTGAGGATCCGAACCACATATTCGTGGTTCTGGTTAACGTCTGTTGTGGTTTCCACGGCGGCAAATCGGTTCTCCAAATTTGACTGGAACGTTTCAGATCCTGAAATGGTTTGGAGCAGTGTTGGTCGGAGCTTGGCCTTCATCAGACGCAAACGTTCGGCCTTGAAGTTGATATTCAGAGAGCCTCAGACAAGTCGGTAATCGCTACCGGTATTAAACCTATTGATCACGGAGACGTTTCTATGTGCTTCTTGTTCGTCATGATGAAGTCAATCTCATTTTTAGTCATAGTGTCGGGGCTATGATTGGATGCTTTTTGAAACTAAAGGATTGTGTTTTAAAAGTTTTAATCGATCTAAAATTAAATTCCGATTTCGAAATAGACGAATTCGATTTGACAATATTAAAAAATATTTACAACAGCCTTTCTGTAGCCAAAGTAACTGTCTTAGAAATTTGTAAACGGGATGCCAATTTACTAAAAGCGGATATTGCGCTAAAATTTATGTTGACGAAGTTAGATGGTCAAGCTAATGACGTAAGCCAAAATCTTGCAAAAGCACTTCGAAGACGCATAAAGGAGCGACGACTTTTAATATCTGGAGTATTGCAATATTTGCATGACCGACAATACCGTAATCACGTGATCACGGTATTGAAATTTTCAATACCGGTATTGATACCGGTATTGAAAAAATCCGGTATTTGAAAGCCCTAGCTAGTAGGCAGTATGTATAGAATATGTATAAGTTTTGAACTTGAGACATGACACGCGTTCGCTATTTAAGTTTGGCTTAGTTTGTCTCGATAGTTGGTGCAGTTACATTTCAGGTTGTTTAGGTGATATATTTGTATTTACACGATCTTCAGGTGGATTTTTGAAGCAATCTGAAATGCCTTTCCATGCAATCTAAATTACTGTCATATTAAATTTCGCCCGTTGTCAGACAACGAACTATTTCCTTGACAACTTACTTCGCAATCGATTCAGCCGTTTTGGAGTAACAAACAAACTCATTTTCACCATATAAGGTAACTTCTAAAGTGACAAATACCCTATGTAACTGAGTTTAATGTTTTTTTACACATTCACAATATATTTATTTTTTCAGGTTTACATCCATAATAAACAAATTGGGCCTTACTACAAAAACTTAAACATCTGTTGAACACTTGTCTAAAAAAGTGTGGCTGCAAAACGAACCTTATTACAACTTCCAAAACTTTAAACATTTTTTTTTGACAAGTGTTCAACAGACGTTTAAAAGTTTTTGTGGTACGACGGATTTTGTTTATATTTATGTTATTTATCGCTACAGATGGTGTTTATGCATTTATGCTGACCAAGCTCATAACTTGTAGTTTTATTGCCGAGGATCATTACCTACGTTTACGGCGGGCGCGGCTGTGCTCAGGATCGTTTAGAGGTTGTTAATGTCTGTGGGCAATGCTTCGTGAGCCTGCTAATTAGGGACCCTCCTGCTCATTAGAGATCCGTATGCTGATAGTTAGTAACTAAATCAGTAACCTTCCCTTTTTCCTAAGCTCTTATGATTGCGTCTTGTGCAGAAGACAGCGTGTCATACTTCATACCTGAAAACTTTACACGTTGCTAGATAGCTGGCCAAAGGCTCAATAAAGATTAGATTATCTTTTTGGAACAGTAAAAATCCAATTAAAGTACATAAAACCGTTTAAGGAATTCAGTCGCACGGTTTGAATAAACCTCCACAAAGTTTCACATTTGAACTTAAAAAAAAATAAAACAGATGCGGCGCTCGTTACAAGGAAAAGAAAGCGAAGTAACCGCTGAGAACGCAATTTACGACAAAATGAAAGAAGACACTTGATTCCGATCCAATCATGATCGCTGTGTAAGTGGGCACACTTACACATCGTCTGCAACTCCGACCTCGGATAAGGCTCGGTGTGAACGAGCCACCACCGGTGGCTCTAGTAAGCCACGTGCTTTGACACCACGTATCCTTATACAGATATATATACGTATTATACAGATATATATATACGTAGCCTTATACAGATATGGCGTTCAAATGCATACGTACTCAGGAACAATAATTCAGTGACTAAATTCCGCGCATATTAATTGAGCACGCGTGCAAACTCCACCGTCGCGGCGCGGCGTAAATGTATATAGTGCAGTGCCTGCTTAGTGCTTAGTCTGTTTTACAAATACATAAGTAGTGGCTGAAGTGAGTAGAAAATCCCACCCAAAACAAAAATGTGAAAGGCTGCCAAGTTCGATAATATGGGAATGCTTCGCCTATAAAAGAAGTGAGATCTGAATAAGTACCAAGTTCCATAAACATACCTCAGTTAAAAATAGTTACTTTTTAATGATGTTACTTGGCAAGCTTCCACACACCTTGTTATAAACCTACTAAACGCAATTAATCAAGTATATCATTTTCTATTAAAACTTGCCAAGTAACATCAATATTCTGACGTCAATATCTCAAGACCTACTATAGGTATATTAATGAAATTGTTTATTTTAGATAAGTGGAAGTGAGGGGTCTCAACAGATACTAGAAATTTGATATGCGTAAATAAAATAGATTTTGAGTTATAGGGGGGTCGAATTTGGCCCGAAATGGTTCGTGTAATATAACCCACGGCCGGTGTGTCGCTTTTTTTTTTTGCTCAAACTTGGCGGACACACTGCCGTGTGTCTAGATTAAAAATGACCATGACTATTAGCAATACACAGACGCGTGTGATACCTGATACCAAAAATGACAAATCGCATAAACATTCAACTGGGTGGCTGGGGCCGGTGGTACGTTTGCAACGAGCCTAAGCATTTTCTTGACGTTGGACGATTATTGCGACTGTTATTCGAAGATAACGTGTGTTGTTGCCATTAAGAGGTTCTACAGTACATCGTTGTTAGTACTCGTGAATATTATCGGTGTTATTATTTGTGCCTACGGCACGCAGGCAACATTTAGCTGCTTAACAATACGCGGGATTTTATATAGAGCGTGTCGATGAAGGGTCTAATATAAGTAACATAAGAATGACTAAATGACAAGGGTCTTTTTGTTAATAAGTTTTCAAAGTTAGCTTATACATATTTATTAAGTTAACCATATTTCACATAGTACCCGTAATGTGAGACATGAAGAGATTGTTCAAGATAACGTACATAATCTTTCTGGTGTGTCCCATACTTAAGTTAACGTTACAGTAATAAACCTATTGCAAGAAAATTCTTTAATACCTATAAACGGGAAATCACTTTAACATCTCCTCTAAGGGATGATCTATTCTCAAACATTATAAAATATAGATCAACATATTACAGGTAATGTATCTCTTAGACAGCGTGATGTTATTTCCGTGGAGAACTCATGCATTTTAGAAAGGGATTCCGTCACGAAACTGAGGCAGAAATGTGGATTTTCGGATATAAATTTGGACAAGAATTCCGGGTTGGTGTCAACTGTATTTACTTCGAGTTCCTAGCGTTTCTTACCTGGATGCAACAGGCTTTTTTCCACGTCACTTTGAACGTAGGTATTTTCAAAAAACTGTGTTGAAAATAAATCAGTTTGAATGAGTATTTTATACACCAATCTTCTGCGTAGTATGAAATGTCTTCCTTGGTCAAGTACAAAAAAGATAGTTTGATCAAATTGTATTTATTTAATACTCACACGAGGGGCTACATTTAAATATTTTTACTGCATTTTTTACAAAAGTGGTAAAATCCTATATTAAAATAGGTACGCGAATGTCAAAGTGATTATCATGTGTGCTCAATTAAGTCGACGTGTCGGGAGTTTTTGCTCGCAATTTCATTTAGCGTCACATAACGTAACGTTCACAAAAATTTTGTGCCTTTTTTTTCTGTGTTCGTAATAATTAAATTACCACGTCCCATCAACGGGCAAGGTATAACCAACCGTTGGTATTTAAAACCAAGGTACATCCAAACTAATATTATAAATGCGAAAGTAACTCTGCCTGTCTGTCTTTTCTTCACGCCTAAACTACTGAACCGATTTGTGTGAAATTTGGTACAGACATAGTTTGGAACTTGAGAAAGGACATAGGATAGTTTTTATTACAAAAAAATAAAAATAAATAAATTTATTCCGGATATATTTACGGTGCCGTCTATCCGCGAGATCGGGAACTATGTTAGTAAAACAAAAATCTGCCGGAAGCCACTATTCCACGCGAACGAAGTCGCGGGAAAAAGCTAATATACTATCATAAAGGAACATTCGCTATCTCAAATAACAAAAGAACATCGACCATAAGAAGCCACCATTATCTGCACAAAACCTATCCAGGGTCTCCATAAGTGAGGAAACAACCAGTTAAAGACTGTTAATAGAACTGTTCAACTAGCCAGCGGGATAAGCGAACCTTAATTACGCGAGGGGGGAGGGGGGCGAAGAAATGGATGGCCTCCGGTTCCGCAGCCCTTAAGTTTGGTAATTTCAGTTAGCGGCAAATGGGGGGAACTTGGACGTGGCTAATGTGGAATTGGGGACACTCCGTGTGACCAGAATACATTGATGAGGATGAATATGTGACCTTTGTGGCGATTTTTGGGGATTGATTTTGATAGGGGCTGTATTTGTTTTGATATTTTAAACAAAGGGTGATAAAAGATAATAAAGATTATTTTTAATATGAATGCATGTATACGTAGTCCTGTTATGCAATTGCTCCTTTGAGTAAAGATACCTTCCATAGTACATCATGTGTTTACATTATATTCCACCGTCACAGCATTCTTAAGAGGACGAATTGGAATTTTTGGCGCCAAGGATTTCAATTTTTCTCAGTAAATACAAAACGGATCAAAATACAACTTGGTTACCTGAAAGTTCATGATATAAACCTTATTTTGTTAGACGTAGAAACATGATTAGGTAACTTTTATAACAGAGAAAAATATATCAAACATACCTCTTTTTAAAAAGAGATTCACATATTATGGGCAAACGGGACCGATTTAAACCTCTTAACTTTTTTAGTAGTTGAGTATGTACATACTCTTTAAAATTGTAGAAGGAATTTTTATCAAATTATCATTTCTAAATAATAAAATTACAAAACCATTTTGTCGCTTACGACTTTTAGTTATAAGCTAGCGCGCGTATTGTTATCCTCGCCCCGCTCAGACGCTCCGACCCCTTTTGGCGCCTTAGATGCGCGTGCCGGTTATGGAATTATTGTTGACCAATTCCTCGCCTTAACCTTACATCATCTTTCAAACAATGCATCATAACACTTATTCTTTCTCCAACTCCATAAACTGACCACTCAATAGAAACATCATTTCTTCACGTTGAAATATAATCGCACCATTTATAACAACAGTACAAGGCGACAACACTAGCTTTGAAAAATGAACTGGTAAAACGAAAACGATTTTAACACTCCCCGATAATATCACAATGTCCGGAACACGTACAGTTAATATTTTAACTTATGTGCCTCTGTTATTTACTGGAACTGATTCTTTTTGCCTAAAGCCTTGTAACCTGTTAGGCAATTTTCGCTGTTGAATTTAGTGCTTGTTTGTGGAACAATTTGTTTTTTTTTTCATCTAGTCCAAAGAGGTTAAGGCGGATAATCGAACCTCAATGAAATAATGTCTTCTCATACACAGATGAGTGTATCGTTAGAACTACAGTATATAGAATACAGGATCTGCGAATAAAGGTTGGAGCATACTTCTCGTTTTGCTAAACATAGCTAGGTGTCTCGAGATTTTAAATGTGGTAAATCTTAGGACTACATTGATTAGTCACTGCACACGAGGTTTTCAATTACAATCATTGTAGGGTTAGGTCGCTTTCAACACATGCGTTTCTTGACGGCTTAAGTTGAAAACGCCCTTAATATCACTATAAGTTGCTATAACGATGTGTGCAACATTATGCAACTTGAACACCCTAACTTGTCCTCACTCTCAGCCTCAGGAAACGCGTACCTTTCTTCAAAAAAAGCTCCCCAACAAACGTTGTCTTCCAAGAAAAATATATTTGAAAACTTCACCGTCGTAAGCTGCGAGTTAATTATTTTACAACAATGGTCGCCTGTTTTAAGTAACTCTTTGTGTTTACAGAGTAATTGCTGTTCATTTTTAGTAATAATTTTAACTTGTCATAATTCACAAAGTTTTGCCGAAATACCTGTGCAGCTTTTAAGGGGTTTTCTTAGTTACGTCGTTAACTTTTTAAAGTTAACCTCCTTTGTTTTAAAAGGCCGGACACATTTAGTGTTTTGGCAGAACGTGGAAGTTCATTTGCTGAACCGCGTGATAAAAAGTAGCAGCAGTTTTGTTTATGGCCGATTCAATCGCCAGATTCTGAACTGATGAACCTGAAAATTAAATACATTTGACAGCTTTTGAATAGAAAATATGTCAAATCGCTATATTTATTTCTCAAACACAAGTGAACTGATGATTGAAAATTCAGCTAAAGAGGTAATTTCCACACGAATATTTCCCACATCAATGAGTGAGTCATTTCAGGAAACCCATATGTATTCTTCTCGTAAACTCCATGGTAGAATAAAGAGGTTACATTAAGATGTAATGCAGTATGTATTGGCATTCATGAGTCGGAATAGACGTAACCTCCTTAGGTGCGCTTTGCATTATGCATGGAGTTGTTACTTTCACTCCTTTACTCAAGACTGATGGGTAAATAACCATGAGAATATATTTAAACTAATATACTGCTTAAAGAGAGTCCGTATGAACATAAAAAATGATTCCTCTTTAAAAAATCGAATAAGTACGAATTTCTTTTTTAAAAAGATTCACTGTTGGAAGCTTGACTACCGAGTAACATAGGCTATAATTATTCTGTCCGGGTTCTGGAGGAAATTCTTTAGTGAAACTGTGGGAAAACAGCTATTCACATATATAGGCAGCACTTTAGAAAATCAATAAAGTTATACCGATTCGCTACTCGTTTTTCAGATAACTGAACTAGATTAAGCTTATTGAAAACTCAGACTTTTGCGATAAGCTAAAACAAATGTCGATTACAAAAACAAAGAATCGATTATCTTAACACTACTTAAATATTTACTTTAATTAAGATAATAATCGGAATGAAAAGCGATAACCGAAAAAAAAAATCTTGGAATATTGACCTAATTGCAATCTAAGAAGGTTCTAAATTCAGTGCAGCATTCAATATAGTCACACTATTTTGCACAAGTTGGTCGCGTACATGTTTGGCGCCTACCAATATACTTTATGTCACATAAAGTATCGTGTAGAAATGTCCAGCGACTTGTTGTGTTCAATGGTTATTTTTATAATCTTTAAAAATAAATTGATATCACTTCACCCGTTCGGGAGCAATGATGCTATAGAGAGACAGAAAAATGCGTTAAACTTTTAACACCCCTCTTTTACGATCGGGGTTTAAAAAGTATAAGAGAACAATAAAGCTCCCTTTGTTTTTGAAGGTAACTCTTTCAAAAAATCTTGATGAGCGCGATAATCTAAGTATTGTATTAGTCTGACGAGAGAAAACGGCGATCACAATCTGGATTAAACCAGAAACATTTACGATATACTTAATAACCTAAAATCCAGTATGCATTTTTAATAGCACTCTCTAAGGCAGCCTATACACGACACTAGTGGCAGTCGGGAAGCAATACACAGAGCTCTCACGCTGTGTATGATCCGCACATCAATCACTGCAGTCACAGTCAGACGGGGCTGTCAACTGCCGCAACCCGCGTACATGGAAAATGTCAGAACGTTACATCTGACAGTGTTCTAACGTATCTAGGCGACGGGTGATCTTGTAGTAATAAGTGTTTATTGGTAAGCATATTTTTGGAATTTGAACAAAATAATGAATAGGGGTGCTTGTAAAACGGACTATTGGCCACTGACTTTATAATTATGTTAATTTTATCGTGAGTATTTTTGAATCTTGGGTACTTTTTAAACAGTTTTTTTTAATAAGCTAAAATGCTAAGGTGAATTTATGATGCGCCGAGATATATTCATAGTTTTCAAAGTAATATAATAAGTTTTCAGTATAGGTATGTATGTAAAAATTAATAATAGCCAAGAGCAGCATTTGAAATGTAAATTCTTGTTAGGTTTTGATAAAAGCAATTATCATACAGAAAAATAATTTCAACTACCTAATACAAAAGAATACAATGCATTTCATTTAACTACGCTCGTAAATATTTTATTATCAATGGCCTTTATTAAGCCAATACCAAGTGTTAACATTCAATTGTTTTATGTCGACAAATGACGTTGTTCATCGATTTTATTAGAACAATGTAGGCCACCGTTTCAGGCAAATACATTTATTATATCTTTAAATAATTTAGCAACAGAAGTACTTATACATTCTCATAGGAAAAGCCGTTAAGTCAAAGCCGAGCGGATCTATCTATAATAAGGTTAAGCAATGTTTGGCGCGGTCGACCATCTCGTTATGTTGAGTATCGTATTTCGGAAGGCACGATAAATTGGTGATCTTGAATGTCATATGAACATCTCAGCAGTTGTTGTGAGCAGCTGCAGTCAGGAGCCAGAAAATCTGATAACCAGTCTTACCATGGGTTATTGGATTGCAGATGAGATAGGTAAAACAGCAATCAGCTGCTTAAAATCAAAATCAAAATCAAAATCAAAATCAAAAGTCATTTATTCAAAGTAGGCTGAAAATCAGCACTTTTTGAACGTCAAATCTACAAAAGACAGCCCCCAAAACGCCCGCCCTTCACCACTTCCTATGTGTTTTTGCTGGGAAGAAGAAGTGGTGGAACAAACTCCCCAGCAACACAATTCTGTCTGTATGGTTTGAAGAACCGTATACAAAAAAATAAATAAAAATATCACTCAAAATTATACACATAAATTTGTATAAAAAAAAACAAGTAAACATGTAATCATGTTAGCTAGTACACACCTTTCCCATACCTATTACTCAAGCAGCTACAAAAAAAAAAAAATGTCGGAAAAAAAAAAGAGAGAACATAATGCCTCCATTCAGTGAAAATAGGTATAGTTTTAGGGCGTACTCAGCGACATGCGAAACACGACGTGTTTTTATATATATAATATATAAAAAAAAAAAAAAAACAAATTTACAACATAAACAGTGAAAACGGTGAACTAGGACTACTGTTCAAATCAAAAGTCATACACATTATATTACGAGTCAAGAAAATATGTAGTCAGCAAGACGACCTGGTACCACAAGCAGCACCCGTTCACGAGCATAACGCGAGGATCAGCCATCGCCCCCCTCGCACATTTTTGAGGGAGGGAGGCAACCCGACCACCGACGCTACCGCAAGCAATACCGTCTAAGGGAGCATGACGACTTGCAACCACATAACAAGAAAACAGTTAATACTAATAGTTTTACAGTCGCTAGTAAACCATTTACAAAATTGCGAAACAACTCATCGTGAAAACAGTACGATGGTGATAATCTGTCTGTATACATACAAAATGGAAAATGTCACGTATAAAATAAAAGTAAATCACATCAACTATCAATGATAACTCTTGAAGCTGTCCGGTGTTTAACATGAGGACCAACTACTCTTATCGTTTAGGTAATCATTTACAGTATAGTAGGCTTTCTTCGACAGAATAGATTTGACTTGGACTTTAAATTTATCAAATGGCAATTCTAGTAACGACTGAGGAAGTTTATTATAAAATCGTATACCTAGCCCCTTAAATGTTCCATGCACCTTGTGAAGCCTGTGAATGGGTACGCACAGTTTATGCTTGTTCCTAGTGTTGATACTGTGGACATCACTTTTCTTAGTGTAGAGATGAATATTCTGCCTAATATATAGTATGTTAGCAAGGATGAATTGAGATGCCACAGTAAGGATACCTATTTCTTTGAAAAGCTCCCTTAAGGAATGCTTGCTACCTAACTGATATATTGCACGAACGGCTCGTTTCTGTAGTACGAAAATGTTTTCGATATCTGCAGCTTTGCCCCACAGTAGAATACCATAGGACATAACGCAATGAAAGTAACTAAAATAGACTAGTCGAGCTGTGTCTACGTCAGTGAATTGTCTTACTTTTCTGACGGCGTAGGCAGCAGAACTAAGCCTTCCCGCGAGGCTAGATATATGCGAGCCCCACTGTAGCTTTGCATCAACTGTTATTCCCAGAAACACTGTTGACTTCACAGTTTCAAGAACTTCATTATTTAGGATAATATTAGGTCCTAAGTGTTTCACATTAGGCAAGGTGAACTTAACACATTTAGTTTTTTTAGCATTAAGAACTAAATTATTTGTTGTGAACCAGTGCGTAACTAAGGAGAGTGCACTATTCACTTCATCAAATTGCTCTCTATTCCTATCAACTTTGAAAATGAGAGATGTATCGTCTGCAAATAATACTATATCACATATATTTTTCAAATGGAACGGTAAATCATTTATATATACTAAGAATAAGAAAGGACCTAAAATAGAACCCTGCGGCACGCCTAATTGAACTGGTAGGCCTGAAGATTTGACACCGTTGATGTCTACGCATTGCAATCTATTATTTAAATATGATTCTATGACGTTCAAAGCTCCGTTTTGAACGCCGTAATAACGTAACTTGCGTAAAAGTGTGTCATGTTGAACGCAATCAAAAGCTTTGGAGAGGTCGCAAAAGACTCCTATTGCGTTTTGAGAGTTTTCCCATGCATTAAAAATATGTTTTAAAAGAGCAACACCAGCATCAGTGGTCGAACGACCTCGAGTAAAGCCATATTGTTCACTATGGAGGAGGCAATTTACATTAAAATAACTGAGCAACTGCTTGAGTATTAACTTTTCAAATATTTTACTAAACGCAGGTAGAATTGAAATTGGTCTAAAATTACCAATATCCGACTTGGTTCCTGATTTAAACAAGGGAACGACTTTACTTTGTTTCATGAGGTCGGGAAATACACCAGCATCAACGCATTTATTGAATGTGACAGCTAGATAAGGGGCAACAATGTCAATTATATGACTTAAAAGTTTAATGGAAATACCCCAGTAATCACCGGTGTTTTTTGCCTTGAGAGTTTTGAAGACATTGATGACGTCTTGCGGCGTTACATGCTCAAACTTGAATAA
This sequence comes from Helicoverpa zea, assembly GCF_022581195.2. Classification (NCBI taxonomy): domain Eukaryota; kingdom Metazoa; phylum Arthropoda; class Insecta; order Lepidoptera; family Noctuidae; genus Helicoverpa; species Helicoverpa zea. Next base: position 4,450,080 of record NC_061468.1, read on the forward strand.
GAAGTCACACTTGGGTACACAACTACGCAAAAGCTTCTCAGCATCAGTCGAAGAAGAATTTAAGGAGCGAGTTGTAGCTATGGGTATATCGGCAAAGAACTCGTTAAAGGCTTTTGCTACGTCGTCCGCATGACTAACAAGTTTGTTATCGATTAAGATCTCCAACTTCTTTTCATGCCTGACCGATTTACCAGTTTCGTTATTTATTATTTTCCATGTAGTTTTAATTTTGTTATTTGACTTTTTAATTGTATCGCTTAAGAATTTAGATTTTGCGATATTACAAACCTTTTTAAATAATTTAGAATATTGTTTAACATAACTAACAAATGCATCATCAAATTGATACGTTTTTATTTCATACAGCTCATACAGCCTCGCTCTACTTTTATAAATACCTGTGGTGGCCCATTGATTAAAGTTGGCCGAGGTACTTTTAATTTCCAAAGTTTTGGTTTTAAATGTGGAATCAAATTCTTTCTGAACAATACCGAAAAGTGATCCATAGATGGCATTAGGATCCTCGTTGTTAATAATGTTGGGTTTAATTTTTTTAACTATATTACATTTAAATCTGTTACAACGACTAGCTGAATGGGGCCTGCATTCAATTTTAAGTGGACTCGTATGAATTACCATAGGAAAACTCACTTTTTGGCCACAGTGGTCGGACGTGAGGTCGTTAAAGACTAAAGTATTATTTGATTCAACAGAATCGGTAAATACATTATCGAGGCAAGTAGAAGAAGACTCCGTTATTCTCGTTGGTTCATAAAATAAATTCACTAAATTGAAAGACTTAAATAAGTTCAAAATTCTAGTAGTTAATGGAGAAGCCTCCAAGATATTAACATTGAAATCACCACATATAATTTTACATTTCTGACTTGATTTTAATTTATTAAGTGAATCTTCAATTACCGATTCAAATATACTGAAATCTCCCTGAGGGGGGCGGTAAACGCAGATTATAATATAACGCTCAAGTTCCACACAGGACAACTCTATAGTGCGCTCGATAGAAAGTTTAACTATATCCGGGCGTTGTTTACATTTTAAATTATTTGAAACTAGAATCAAGGAACCGCCTCGAATAGCCTTACTTCTTACAAACGCACTTTGTATTGTGTAATAGTTATCATTAATAAACAGTAATTCATGCTCTTTTAACCAATGTTCGGTTAAACACAAAACATGAACATTATGGGTCTCCATAAATAAACTTAACTCTAACTCCTTGCCAGATAAGCCCTGCATGTTTTGATGTACAACATTCAAAACATTTGACTCACCTGTTGTCGTGCCTAATAGTTTAAACTAGTAGGCGTATCAATAGTAATGTTAGTAGTATTACTAACAATATCCGAAGATACATGACAAGTACCTGTGTCAGTGTGTATATTATATGCTAAAAGATTAGCAATATGTCGTTTACAGCTAGGTGGCAAATACATAGAATGTTCAGTTAGTTTAAATCTATTGTCGAATTGATTAACATCAAAAACTGAAATAGATTCAAGACGATTAATCCTATTGTACATTAACATATTTAGGTCGAAAATGTGCCTATTTTGTTCCTCAGTCAAACTGTAAGAGTAAGGTAAGGCACCTATTATGAATTTACATTTATTTATTTCACTTAAATGTAGAACAAGACTAACGCATTCTATAATATCTTTTTTTGTAACATTAAAGCTATCTCCATAAAGTAATATTATAGTAGAATAGGGGATTAGCTTTGTCAATTTAATAGTATTTATTAAGTGGCTAAAACTGGCACCAGGTAAACAATTGTTAATTACACATTGTTGCGAACACTGATTAAATATACTACCTAATCCTTGACCAAATTTGTCTGAAAAAATGTATGTAACACTTTTATTTATAACTGTAACAGAATCAGAATTATGGGTAACAGCCACTTGAGTCACCTGTGGTGCAGGGGTAACAGACTGGGGCTCAGGTGTCGGGGAGCAAGTACAACTACAGGAAAGGTTATTTGTCAATGACTCATACCTCTCTGCATTGCACCTCACTATGTCTGCCAACTCACAGGCCTCCTGCATGCGCACACTCAAATCCTGTTGTGAAGCTTCATATTTGTAGAAAATATCCCTAAGACACATTTCTTTAACATGAAGCTCCTCCTGTAAGCGCTGTATTTCAGTGTCATGAAATGACCTACATACGTCCAATTCTGATTGACAAAGTCCTAAATCACTAATTAAACTAATGTTCTTTTTTCTAAGGAAATTATTTGATTTATACACTTTTTGTTTCTTTAAAGATTTTCTAATTTTACCTATTATTCTATTTAGTTTTAAATATTTTTTTATTTTATTATGTGATGTAAATGTTCTACTTTTAATTAAAGTGTCATTGGTCAAGTCAATTGTTACAACTGGCTCATTACAAGAGGGTCCGGACAAACTACCAACTAACTCATTGAAAAGACTGCAGGTGTTCGCAGACTGTTCACTGGATTGAGCAGCTTCCAACTGTGTGATGGTGTTGTGGGCCTTGCTTAGCTCAATTTCCAGTTCTGAGATCCGCCTTAATGCCAGTTCATGTGTGTCATTACATTCTTGAAAATTTGACACAAGTTGACGGAGGTGACTATGTTGATCAAGTATGTCCATATGCTGGATATGTAATTCTGCCAGTTGGTTCTTAAGGTCAGTGTTCTTGTCTACTATACGTTTGACTTCTACCTCACTATCATCCCTCTCCTGCAACAGCTGATTGCACAGGTTTGTTTTGGATTCAAGTTCCTTAAGCGCAGCCCTCAACTTTCCATCCAAGAGTGCAGCACTGCGGGTCATCATGATGGTAACTTAACCCAAAGGCACCCTGGAATGTTAGAAGAGACAGCTAAGTGAAGGAAGAAGGAGAAAGTTAAGAAAGTTAAGACTCTAAGTAACTTGGGAAATAGGGGAAACGATTTATTGAAATTAGTATCTGTTGTACATTATTAAGAATATTTAAATTAATTAAGTTAAGTTCTGGAAATACCTATAGTTTGAATTATAAGAATAAGAATTTTGGGAAGTGTATGTATAATGAAATGTAAGAAAAATTTTAAGATAGAAAAAAAAAAAAAAAAAAAAAAAAATATGTTGAGGGTATAATTTTTTTCTTTGTGATTTGAAAAAAATAATTAACTTTAATTGTAGAATAACAGACACTTTAGGTAGGCAACTGTGATATTATAGGCTAAGTTATCGTACACTGAGCTGTTATATAGGTTTCTCAGTTACTGTTGCTTCAATCAGCTGTTAAAAATAAACTTTTTACTTTACAACAAAGCGGGCTATTATGCTATTGCTTACACCGCTGAAGACTTGTATAATAAGAAATCTGCGTCTGGAAGCAGGTATCGGACTAGATTAGACTATATTATAGTGAAAATATTGAATACTCCCCGGGTTTCAATGATGGTTTCAAATCCATCCGTTGGGATGACAGCCGGTTCCTTTATTGTTGATTTCATGCACAATCTCGCAACGAAATCACTCACAAACGCGTGTACTTATATCTATTCACAATATCTATCGAATTTAAGGCAATTTACTATATTAAAAGCACAAAATATATTAAAATTTAATTTTAAAACTAGCACATATTATTTTGACAACTGGCTGCCAGTGTTGCCAGTCCCAAAAGTACTCGGGCATGTTCTGTGAGACATGCGCCACGTGCGACAACCCACTAATATTTATATTATATTTCCAGTGCAAGCCGACCTCTACATATTTGAGAAGAGGCTGAGCAGTGTTTACGTATTCTTGCCCTCAGTGAAAACTGGTTTGAAATAACGATCCATATTATAGAGACTACATAAATGTGTATGGCGCAAAAGTTTCTCGTTCATAAAGACGAGAAGGCGCCGTAGCGTCCACACAATATGTTAAGCGCTGTTCTCACAAATGATATCGTGGTCCTCGTTTCTTCAGTAATGAAGCGTGGCTTGTTACGTGGATTGTAAGGAAGTAGTGAAGAAGAAGTGTACCTATTGTTTCCATGCACGTACTTATGTAGGGTAGTATCGTTTCCATTCTATTGATGGATTTATTAGTATCCCGTTGTCAAATTCGATCTTAATACTTCATTTTATTTTTTTCGATTCTATGGGTAAAATTTTAATCTATATAATAACCTATTTTGTACACATTTAACATACGTGACAGAAGTAATAAAATAGTACAAAGGTGCTACTTAAGTATTTCTAAAGAAGTCTCTTCCAGCTTCCAGCTACCAGCAACCTGAAGTAAGAGAGTGAGAATACATAATACGTTAAATATGAGTATAAAACAAATGTACATTTGAATTTGTAGTTGTCAGGATATTTTTTTATGTAGGTACCAATTTAATTATACGAACGATCAAACAGAACATCCATTTGAACATTTCGTTTCAATAAAAACCAAATACAAAGTAAAATAATATATTTTTACTTTTGAGTGTTACTGTACCAACATTACTTATGGAATCATTCGTGAACAAGAATGTATGAGCATTGAGAAAAGCCTTTTGTGTCTATATTAGAAATAAATTACCGAATTCTTTTCCCATAACGTTCACGCTCTATAAAATTTTGAGGACATGCTCTTCTTTATGTTAACGTCAACCGAATTATATTACCTATATGTAGATAGCAAATACGGAATCTTTACTTTTATATTATAAAGCTTACGAGAATTTCAGTGCTAGACGAAGGCTTAGGCTACTTTTACCAACCAGATGCACGGAGTAGTATATACCATATCTATACATTACCTCGGGACAAGGATGAAACCTCTGGTAGTAGGTATCTTGGTATAGAATACCTACAAAAAAAAATCTTATGACCAATAGCTGTATATCGTCAAAAGTGCCAACATACAATTTTACAAAAAAAAAAAACATAAAAAGCACATTTAAAAAAGGAACGAAAAGTACCGTGCCAGTATTTTCAACAAGGTGCCACAGACTATATAAGAAATCGCGTTGTTTTGTTCGTTGCTCGCGACACGTAGTTACCTGAACACAACTTGCAGCTTTGCACCGAAATTGTACTGTTGTGTAATGTAGAATGAAAGGAAATCCGAGCTGAATTGCACGTGTTGAGAAAAATGTTCCTCTTTGTGAACTAAAGGTACTGAAAAAGATATCTTGAATGTTTTAATATAAAAAATGACATCAAAGTAAATGTCGTAATTTTATTATGTGAATTTAGGTAAATGGTGTTTCATATTAGACATAATAAATAATACCGAAGCTAATTCGTGGTGTAACCTATTAGAGACATCCACAGAACTTGGTTGCGCAACCAAATTGATCATACACTGCGTGCAATAAATTATTCAGTCCCAGAATCTCTGAATAATGGCTCCATAATCTCGTAAGTCCTTATACTCAACATCTACAACTATACATTCATACAGCCATTACTACACCGCAAAATATTACGGAAGCTCTTTAACTTGTCCCAAAAGTGAACTTAGAGACAAATAAATGATGACCCAAAGCGAAAAATTTGAAAAATGTTTCAATTGACATCACACAATATTCAATTAAACACCCCAATAATCAGAAATAACCCAACGCAAAATTAAAAAACTGCGCCTCACCTCACCTGGGTACCAGGGGACAATAAAAATTAAGGTTACGACATACCAGACCGCGTCAATGTAACAGGCTATAAAGACGGTCGAACGCTCGACCAGCGTTTAATTACTCCCCCCAATGATGTGGCTGACAAATTGCTGACAAGCTCACAGACACGGAGTAAGGAAACGTAAGCAGAACTGCCATGATGCGTGTAGGTCAGACGCCTTCTTCTAGGTCAAATACGTATGGTGGGCATGACCTAAACTATCAGTTACAAGTGAACTGATAAGGTATTCGGGTTCTTTGAAACATGTGTCAACGATTTTTGGTATTACGTAAAATGATTGGTCCAAAGAAGGCGTACCTATAAGCGCGAAGAAGTAACGTTCCTCGTCCCCACACGCTCGAATTTCGGCGCGCTTCTTTCTCAGGAGATTTTCCGTTATGGCACCTCCGCTAGTCATTTTGTTCTCCATGCTCACAGCATATTGTTGTTATGTGGTAGAACGGTCCAACGCTTCCTCTGTTTCTATTAACTAGTAGATCGATTTATGTGCTTTGTTGGACATGGTTATTGGGTCCCTGGTCAGATATTTTTGGGCCAATTTATTAGACTCTGATTGGAGTGTATTTCCTGGTGTTGTATGGAAGTTACAGTGTAGGGTTAATTATTATGTAGTTGGATCAGTTCGCTCTAGGTAAGGATACAATAGACATTGTTGCTTTAGGATTTTGGTGACCTTGTTTCAGATTAGCAACCCACAGAAGCTTCTTGGATATCTCTATTGTGTTTAGAACTTAGCCAATGAAAACGTACCTCTGTTAAAACTACCTCAATGTTTGTTCAGCTTATATCCACTCCATCATAAAGTCCTCGACTCAGGTGGAGGAAACTGGCATAGGAATGGAATGGCCGCTGTTGACGTATCGAGTGCAATCGATTCAGCGAACAGACACTCATTGTCACACTCGCGGTCCAGTGAGGATCTATCGAGTTGGTGGAGATCATGCGGATATTGTAGAATGTTCCACGTGTATTTTTATTCTTATAATAAATAAACTATGAATATTTTATTTGATAAGCCTTATAAAATGTATTTCTGACTCGATTATTCAGAGATTGATTCAGAGGAAAGAAAAGTAGAATCATTTCAGCTAACTGGGCTTGATAGAGGATTAAACCGGAACCCCTAAATAATTATCCAATATTTGCTAAACTTTTCCGATGCCTTGTTTCCAGAAAGTTCCAAATGTCACTGTTTAGGTGAGTTAGAAGTTGGTTCTCATAAAATATACCTAACGCTGACCTAGTTGGGAAAGAAAGATTAAGTTTAGTGGAACCTTGTTAAGATCTTCTAACAGTTAGTGTTAGCCTTAGCTCTGAGCTCCACTAAATGTGTTTAGTTTATAGCCCCTGGAGCATCATAAACTTTACAATATTACCTCATATTAACTCTCAAATCCCAGGACTGGGATGCAGAAATAAGTAAAAGTCTTAAAACCGAACTAATCCTGTAACTCAATATACGTGTGACTGCAATAAATTGCAATTTGCAAATAACATTTTGGGAGCCATGAATTTGTCGAGAGACCGTTTGTAGTGCGGTCGAATGGGGCAAAATAGAGATATACAAATCCGCGAACATTTTTATTTTCGCTCGGTTGTTTATTTATTCATGAATGATATAAAATATTAGCACAATATTTGCATGCGTGTTCTTTTTTGGGTGATACTGAAAATGAATCGCCAATACTGATAGGATATTTGTTTATTCATACAAATAAAAAATGTGTGTATTTACAATAACAAATAGTTCACAGTACATCATAATCACAGCATAATTTAATAGAAATAATAAGATAACTTGAGCTACGAGGTGGGAGGATCACGTGAATGAATGGAAGAATGATTGATTGAACGAACGAGTGGACTTCGGGGAGTTCGGTCATTTCCATAGTGTTATTATCGTGCATAATCGTGAGGAAAATTAACGATGAATTTTATGAACGCTGTCAAATATTTTATACGTATTTTGTGTAACGAGCTTTTATATTTTAAACGGGTGATCACGGAATCGGTTTATTGCAGTTGATTTTATGAGTAATCGTTTTAACACTTTGTGAAATAGCACAACATAATTTTACTACCTAATGCTATTCACACAAGATTAGATCAGATCGTAGATTCTAAAACCAATGCTGAAAGTATTTACCATTCCTTTCTCCACATTCGAAGTAACCACAGAGAAAGGAAAGATAATAGCGATATACGACCTATGTTATCAACCTAAAAAAGGTGTACCGTTCGGCCATTCAGAGAATGCGTTCCTGACACGTCGCGATTGAACTGACGACGTAACTTTGCAATGGCGTTGCAGTTACGATAAAAATATTTTTGCTGGTTGTTTACCGTTTTAACAATTGAGGAGCATTAAAACAACATTATTATATCAATAATCAATGAATGTAGTTACGTCGTCAGTTCAATCGCGACGTGTCAGGAACGCATTCTCTGAATGGCCGAACTATAATTGCATCTACATCGCACACTGCTCAATTCAGCTTAAAAAAACAACCAATCAAAAATCGCAGCCGCTCTCAAACAAATCTAGCAGCAAACCTATTTGGCAAAAAACAAAAACGCATCTAGCGCACATAGGTACCGTTTTGCACTAAACTATCCATCATTTTTCCCCGTGTTTGACACAGATCCATGTCAAACTAAAACACGGGTTACATCGGAATGTTTCGGACGCAATTCCGTATTTTCCTAGTACCTCTGTTGTTTACAAAGACCTCAAATATTTGACAAACTACCGGCGAATTCCGCCCTCATAATTACGAAATTATAGTTCGGCCATTCAGAGAATGCGTTCCTGACACGTCGCGATTGAACTGACGACGTAACTTTGCAATGGCGTTGCAGTTACGATAAAAATATTTTTGCTGGTTGTTTACCGTTTTAACAATTGAGGAGCATTAAAACAACATTATTATATCAATAATCAATGAATGTTATTACGTCGTCAGTTCAATCGCGACGTGTCAGGAACGCATTCTCTGAATGGCCGAACTATAGTTGTTGTTAGTTCAGTGTGTACTTTGAGGGTCAATGAGTTGGTTGGCGGCCATTTTTGTGACTATTTCGTTTAGAGAATTAATTAATTAATGTTTATTTTGGTGGCGTATTATTGGCACGTTCGTGTTAAGTGAAGGTTTTTATTGAGATAAAAATGAAAAGAACAAAACAAAAGCTTGGAATTAATCTTGATTTTCACGCAGTGGACAACATTAAATAAAAACAATATACAGTGGTAGGTACTTGAAAGCGCATGTTAATTAAACCAGTTTCGAACCAAAAAAACATTAACAAAACACGTCACTACATAAATAAAAAACCCAGTAACACTGTCTACGTAAGGCTGCCTTTTAAGTTCTGTCGTTTGCTAACTTCGCGCGATTATTAAAAAAATATATATATGCCACTTTTATCTTCCTGAATTTAGAATTTTAAAACAAAAGAATGTTTTTAAATTGGTCGAATAGTTTTATTGTATCGTCCATTCAAACGTGGCAGGTCGGTTGTAAAAATGGAAATGTCTAAAGAAAATTTGCGTGCGATAATTTTCTAGAATTTTAAAAAGGGGTTGTCGCGACTTTAGTGCTTTGAAGAGATTAGTTCTGTATTTAATAATGTAGCACCATGCCTTAGGACCGTAGAAAGCAAATATTTAGGATTTCAATGTGGCCACTCTAGCCTCAGTGACAAGCCACGTGAAGGTCGCCCAAAAAACGCCATGACAGAAGATAATATCGACGTCGTGCGGCAGCTAATTCTCGCAGACCGATATGTAACATACTGTGAAATAGAGGCATCCATGGGCATTTCAGGGACCACTATCCAAAAAATTCTGCACGAAGAACTTGGCGTAAAAAAGTTGATCTCTCGTTGAATACCCCATTTGCTTAGCGACGACCAACAAACAGCCCGAGTAAGTTGGTGTCGCAAAACTCCGCAGCGATTTAACGGAGGAGAGTCAAAGCATGTCTATGATATAGTCAGGGGTGACGAGTCTTGGATATATGCTTGCGATCCATATTCCAAGCAGCAGTCAACTGTCTGGGTCTTCCAAGACGAGCCAAAACCGACCGGAGTCATTCCTTCAAGAATCACTTAAAAAAAAAATGGTTGCCTCGTTTGTGGCAAAGGGTGGCCACCTCGCCACTATTGTACTAGAATATTGCAAAACGGTTACCGCTGACTAGTATACCACTATTTGTTGGCCACAAATCATCACCGAATTTAGAAAAAAAAAATTCAAGACGTCGAATGATCCTGCACCATGACAGTGTAAGTTCGCACACCGCCCGCCAAACAAATACGTTTTCGAATTCCAAAAATGTTGAAATTTTGGATTATCCACCTGACAGGCCTTACTTAAGCACTAACTATTTTATTACATTCCCCAAAATTAAGCAAATTCTTCGTGGTCTACCTTTCAGCACACCTGAAGAAGCTGTTGACGCTTGCAAATAGGCCGTTTTGACTACCCCTACTTTGGAATGGAATAAATATTTCAAAAACTTGTTTGAACGTATGCAAAAGTACATGAAATATCCCTAAGTATTCTTAAAAAAACAATAAACAGTAATAAACTATTGGATTGTCTATACTTATTTCAAACGACACAACTTAAAAGGCAGCCCTCGTATAACTACGTTGACTTGTTTATATTTATCGTCCCAGGTACCAGGCGCCCAGCAACCGACAGCAGGTCTATCTAATCTCGGTGACTCGAATTCTGAGCCTCAATTTGCAAAAAGGTAGAAGTTTCCCCCCCATTTCGTCGCTTCATGAGCTCGTATAGCCAAACAGAGCTTATTTGTTCCGCGAAATATGTATGGAGACTAAGGTTTTGTTTACACGTCGCCACTTTTTTAGAATGAGTCCCTTTCCTTATTTTTTATTTTTCTTTTCTTTACACTTGTAAAACAACTGTAGAATTTCAATATTCAGCTGCCTATATCTCCCGTGTACTCTATCCTTAAAGCTAGCTAATACTTATAAAAATGTGAACTTGCCCAAGCTGTATAATTATGCATTCAAGAAAAAAATAAGTACTTATTTCATATATTTCTTTCCAATCTCGACGTCATTTATTCTACGTAGAAGAAGAAGACAACAATCTGGCCAACCATATCCTAAACAACAAAAAACTCTATAAAATCCAAATCCTCAAAAGATTGGGGGTCGTATAACCGCGTCTTTACGTACAAAGATATAAAAAGATAAATGCGAATGAAGATGCAGTGGAATGAAGAAAAATAACGTACCGTGCGTCATGGCGTGAGGGGAGGACCAAATTGTTTTCTCGTTAATATACATGGATGACAGTACGGCTTTTATATCTCGTGTAAATTGTACTACGAAGAAAAATGTTACCGTAGTCTTTGTGTCGAATACGAAAATTATTTTAAAATTAAAACTCGTTAAGTTCTTAGCATTGTTAAAGAATATAAGTGACTTTACAATAACCGAACCGTAATCAGTGATCAGTGATATACTAGCCGGCCATTGGTTAAATTGGTGATGTAACAACTGAACATGGTTCTCGTATCGCTATAACACTCATAGTTAAGTGGTGCAACTCACAGACACTGTAAGCCTATTTTTCCGTAACAGAAAGTGAACACGCAGCATTACGTCGAATCATCCTTGATTACAAGAATTTAAAGAGAAAATAACCTTCGCAACATAGAAGGCAGTTTTAAACCCAAAATTAATTTGGCTAAATCAACACTGAAGATTGTCTGATAATAGTAATAACGAGATATTCGTGTTTATTTTGTTAACTTAACATTAGGGAACGTGGGACATGTTTTGGTAGCAAATCCTACGCAATGTAAATATTAATCTTTATTTGTTTTGTTAGTATAGATATAGATTATCTGATGAAACTTCGTATTTTATAATGTAGTTTCAGAGTATAGCCTGTCTTGATATTCTTTACATATATGTTACTGGTTCAGCCTTTTTATCGTCCCACTGCTGGGCACCGGCCTCCTCTCACACGCAGAAGGATTGAGCATTTATCACCACGCTTGCTCAATGCGGGTTGGTGATTTCAGACTTTATAGTCCAGGTTTCCTCAAGATGCTTTCCTTCACCTTTTCATCAGCCGTTGTTGTAATACCATAGAGAAAGAAAAAACAATACAATCAAATAGATACTAAAAGCTTTTACTAATTTAAATTGCCAATTACCTCAATATCAATTAGAACTACATCATTAACGTGTCACTAAGTTCAATTAAAAACATAGCTGACTGCAATTTGTGATGTATTGATTGACTTAGAAAGTACATACAAACTTAGAAAAGTTGCATTGGTGCTTGCCTGAACTGGAATCGAACCCGTTACGTATATGTAAGTTGATTTAATAGCGGCAACTATAATTTTCATGAGCAGAAAGGATTCTTTGGTTTTAAGAGAATTTATCATGCAATGGAGTCTTTATAAATAATGTGGAGTATTGAATAAAGTATTTTTTTCTTAAAAACCTTTATTTAATTTTTGCGTCAGGCTGGTTGTTTAAGTATGCAATTTTCGACAGCGATGCGGCTGAATATTTTTATGCGTGATTTTAATTTTATATTTCTCTTTTTCTTGTTTAATATTCTCGTTTTTTTTTTTTTTTTTTCTTGTTGTATACCTATTAACACATTCATTTTCTGTTAGTCAATACTTACAATATATATTTATCTACTATCAACAGTTCTTATTTTACAAGAGTTTTGTTATTGTGTTTTGGTACTGTCCAATGGTTAAATTTGGTACTGTCCAGTGTAAACATTTTCACATGGTGACCATGTGAAAATGTTTACAACTTATTTGCCAACAAGGATGAAATATAAACGATTTCGGATATGTAATCTCTAGTTTATATCACATCTGCTCGTATTGTTTCGTGGAGTTTTTGACTTTTCAAGTTATCAAATTGGGGTTCTCTTTAAACCATGTGGTGTTTTATTGTCCTTTCTTACGCTACTTCTGCACTAGTGGATTTTCGTCTCGATAATTACGAAAGCATTGTCATTGCAATATCCTAGACTATTTTGTAAATACTTAATAATTTTTAGTCTGTGTACATAAGTTCTAGTTCCACAATTTCAGAAAACTTTCAGCCTTATATGCTACAAAAAACTAGTCGAAAATTCGTTAACAGCGAAATATCTTTCCACGAATTATTCTCAAAGAAGAGCACAAAGTACAGTCGAGTACAATATTGTCTTAAGCCGATCCTATTGCGGTCTGTTTTGTGATTTAATAAGTACACTCATGAGGTAAAGTGCAGCCTTCTTACGGTCTGAAAAGCTCTCGGGATGTAATGCTACTCAACGTTGCAATACTCTGCAGGATTGTACTGAATATTGTTGGATTTACAAGTGGTCAGTAGGAGTTGAATGTCCAAAATTGTGAGTCGAGTGACCCTTTCGGCGATTTTAGTGTTTGTAGATAATTAAAAGTGAATAAAAATAAGGAAATTCAGGTACTGATAGTTTTCCTTTTTTGAGCGGCAATTCACCAAAATGAACCAAAATTTTTAAAATATGTTTATATTAAAAATATGTAATAAAGTAAAAGTAAATTAAACTTATAAATTACTTTATTATTCTCACCTCCAAATCGTAAATTTAGGCGACCTAAAATACATATAAACGCATCATATATTAAATTAGTCTTAAATAAACTACACGTCACGAAAAACGCAACACCACCGAACAAAATATTATATCCGCACCTCGCACCACAGACTCCCGGGAAATCTTAATTTCATAAATTAAAAAACATCCTAGGAACGTAGTGAATAAAATATTATCTTTTTTTTCGTGATATTCCGTACATTTTAATACGATGCCTACGTTCTTTCGCAAACCAGTTGAGTTAGTACTGTTCTTTTTAAAGCCAACTTTTTTTTTATTTGAGTTGGACAGATGCGAACTGTGATGAGCATGCGTAATTCGCTTAGAATTAAGTGGAATTTGTTTACATTTGAAGGCAATGAATTTAGGTCAGTAAGGAATATTTTGTTTTTATGTCAGCAGTGAAGAATGCAAAACAGGTGAAAAGCTTTTTTTTATTTATCATTAGTCAATTTTTCAGTTACTGGCTGATTTCGATTGCCATTTTTTTGTTAAATTATTCATGGTTTTGGTATCTGGCCTAAATTCATTATTTTTGCACGCGTGCACATAGTTATAAAACGAAATCGGAAGGTGCTATATTTTCTGTGTAGGTATCAGTTATTTTAATGACGTCATGAAAATCGTAAACCCGACTCTTATTAAAATTTATTCATGTAAACTACAGCGAATGCGTCTCATTGCACTCACGCATGATACGATTGCTTTGAATACATTTAAATTCTCTATATTTTCCATAAATAAATATGTACCTACATTACTGCTATATTTAAAGGCCTCTATATTATTTTTTTCATAAACCATATGTGTGTATATTTTAAAGAAAAAAGTTGAAATCCTAAAGGCAAATATATAATGTTTCTTAGCTACTAACTACGTCTATAATAGATGATAGAAATAAGTATCTACTCGTACACTTCCAACAATAAATGTACCAAAAAATCTTATTCTTAATTTTCCACCACTACACTGCAATGCACAAAAAACAATGCAGTTTATTAAAACTTAATATTAATATACATACAGTGTGAATTAAAAAGACAAAACACTGTGAGGAACGCGTGATGTTTTCATTTAAAATATGAGTGGTTGGCCTGGATTCTTCACGTAGACGTGCCATACTGACGGTAGAAAGGTAGGTACTCGTATGTAGATATATGTACCTCTGTAGTGATAAACTTATTAGAATGTGTTTTAAGAGGTATATTTTTGGATTTCTTTTGATTTTATACGTGTGCGAAGTAAGCCATTAAAATATGAGTGGTTGGTATGGATTCTTCGCGTAAACGTGCCATACTGACGGTAGAAAGGTAGGTACTCGTGTATGTACCTCAATAGTGATAAACTTTTTAGAATGTATTTTAAGAGGTATATTTTTTGGATTTATATTGATTTTATACGTGCAAAGTATTGTTTAAAATATGAGTGGTTGGCCTGGATACTTTGCGTAGACGTGCCTATCGCATGACGCGTATATCGCGTTTTCAAGAGAACTCTCCAAAAGTCCGGGATAAAAATCATCTTATGTTCTTTCTCAAGGTCAAGTCTCTATACCAAATTTTATTAAAATCAGTTCAGTGGTTTAGACGTGAAAGCGTAACAGACAGACAGACAGACAGAGTTACTTTCGCATTTATAATATTAGAAGGGATTGTAGCTATGTATTGTTATATGGTAGTCTAGTGTTACCTAAATGTAAAATTTCTAAAGATACATTTTGTAATGTAAATTCACCTGTATACGAAACAACTTCATAATAAATTATTCCTTCTCCCCTTGGCTACAAAGCACAATTTTGCATTTCAATCGAATTTCCAAGTTAGAATTTACATTTATGAAGTGTTAAGAAAGTCTAACTTGCTTTCATAGTATTATATGTTTTGTTTTCCAAGTAAATCGTTATATTGTTCAGGTAAACGGTGATTAATTCACAAACTATTTGTACCTATCAGAAATATTAATACAAATAAATCATTTGCATTGATTTTTAACCTGCGCTCTTGTCATAAAGGTAAAATAAAACTATTCTATATGCTGTATTGACAATATCATAAAACCCAATTCAAGTGTCACCTATCCATTTGAACGAAATGAACGTGAATATCAAACAGAGATTATAAATTGAATTTATCTCTCTCACCGCTATTGCAAGCTAAAACACACAAAAATAAAAATTGCCTAAACGGTTCAAATAAAAACATTTTACAAACTTTTTTATTTTAAACAAACTACAGAGTCAATGTACAAAAAAGTTGGTTTAAATTTACACGGGCGGTGCGGCTACGCAAACGGTTAGTTTGATTACATATCGCGTAGCCGCGTAGCGCGTAGCAGCACGTTTGCTACGAATAGACAAATTAGATTTTATTTTGTTGCAACTTTGCGCGTTTGTTTGTTTATCTATTGAAACTATTGTCTGTAGTAGCCAGTTACTAAAGAAAAAGCAGAAAATTCTTGTGCAAACTAACATAGTTTTTGTACCAAAGTGCAATTCTAGCTTCAAGTGACAGCCCTATGTTACAATGCAAGAGCAATATATCTCTCGGCGACATTAACGACTCGTTACTTTATGTTTTTCTCTTAAGTAGAATACAAACACGAGACTTTTTGTAAGTCTATCGAGTTAGCAGATTAATCGGCCATTTGAAAAACGAAAGCATAGGTTTCGAGTAGAAAATGTAGCATTTTCAAAGGACATTGTTCAATTTTGGCCTAAAAACCGATGTGAATATAAATTATACTATAATTTTCATTTATTTTTATATTGTTTGAAACATATTTTAGTATTCCACGGACACTTCAAATAAATAAATTCCAAATAAAAAGTTGGGTCACAATTATTGATGCCTTATAAAATGTTTCCGTCAGCCAGTGCTGCCAGTTTCGGAAGTTTTCGCGATTTCGGTAAATACGGATCGAATTGAGAACCTCCTTTCCGAAGTCGGTTATTAAAATTAGTTGGTAACGCTTTATTTATTTAAATACCTAAACTGACTAGCTAGAAAAAACTAGTATTCTATATGTTTTAAGCGAAATCGCGAATTTCTAGCTTGGCATTCGAGTAGGATTATAGTTTTCGTAATTGGCAGCACTGGTGTACTTCAGTCAGTTTGCTAGTAGTCAGTTTGATTAGAATATATGTCAATGGTTTGATTTCTTTGCGACTATCGTTTCTTTTGTGATTTTCTATGCGTTTCATGGTTTTATTGTAACAACTTTGGCTTGATTACGGACTCTGATTAGATTGCGTTCTTGGTAGACTCGGCTGTGTGTAAAGGACTGGATTTTCCTGGCATTTTCAGATATTTCTCTGTCTGTGATCGAATTTAGTTGTATTATAATTACAACAATGGATGCAGAATATAGTATATTCTATAAATTGTGGATCTGCTGGAGGTTCTTTGGTATTAGAAAACGAAGATATACTTCGTTGCATACAACAATGGACTGTTCCCCGTATGGTAAGTGGTCTACGAAAGTGTTTTTCTAATTTTGATAAGAATGTTACTATACTATACTATACCTACTTATGTTTTCATAAGCACACAATTTCTCGGTTTTCAAATCAATTGCCACAATTGCAAGTTACTTGACATTTACTAATGTTTTACTGTATTTATTTATTACAGGTTGAAGCTCATGACCTTATATGTACGACGTGTTGGTCTGAAGCAGTCGAGCATAATAAGATGCAATGCACTGTTGGACGCAATTGTGTACTTTGTAAGAAGCTCCTACCATCAGGCATTTCTGTTGCAATTGTATCGTTGGGCGTAGAACAGTGGGCTGTTGTGCCCACATAATGACTATTATCTGGTACTTAAGCTGGGCGAGATACCAAAATTCAATTGAACCCCCGGCTCAGTTCTTAGATAATATATTATTGAGAAATATTGATGATTAAAAACCTTTAATTGAATATAAATATTGTTTTTATTGCACATCCTCGAAAACCTCCTGTTAAATTATTTTGTGTGGTAATGACATTTTTAGTATGGTCTGTGCCTTCTTGGTAATAGACCGCGGGTTCGATTCCCGCCAGGCATGTAGATAGCTAGGTAACTGTCTAATATAAAAGTAGTAACAATCATTTAAATAAATAATTCTCCATCGTAATAATATCGATATTTTATGAATTGTGGTGAATGGAACTCTTCCATTTTGGATACTTATGCGTTTTATCACAAATCCAAAGTGGATTCACTATATATTAAGAAACGTAACGTTGAAAGCAAAAGCGTTTAGGTAGTTGTTTTTCATAAAAATTCTAAGCATATATGAAAACTAGTCACATGCCCCGTCTTCGCACGGTGGCAATGTAAAACCTTGGTGTAAACCTTCCTCTTGACTAGGGCTGCCATCCGTCCGGGTTTCCCCGGATTTGTCCTCGTTTGGAGCCCGTCCGGGGGCCGTCCGGGCGGATTTTGAAGAAGTGTCCGGGGAAAACCCGGACCATTGTGTGAAATTAAAAAAATAATATGAAAATGAGGTCTTGTTTTTTTACTTATTATTTTCGGTCTCGTCCGGGGAAAAAATGCTATTTACGCCAAATGTCCGGGTTTTTTTAATCTATGCCCGGGTTTGGCGAAATTCGAGATGGCAGCCCTACTCTTGACCTACTCTATCTATTAAAAAAAAATCGCACCCAAATCCATTGCGTAGTTTTAAAGATCTAAAGCATTCATAGGGGCAGACAGAAAATGCAACTTTATAAAATGATCATTGTCAAAGAATTATCTTAAACTTGACTAGGTACCTACTATCTCTTTTCCTAGTATCTAGTAGAGTAGTCTTTTCCTGGATCTAGAAGAGAACATATAGAGCTGTACATAGTATTGTTGATATTTTGTATAGTGTAGTTTGATAATACTACTCTGATATTTCACGCAAGCTTGGTTATTTTTTATTTATAACCTCAAAATATTAACATTTTTCGTAATTATTTTAGTTTCCTGAAGTGTCCGTTCGTGAAAACTTATTTCATAGGATTCCATATAATTTTAAGAGTTTATAGAAGTCACTTTCCATTCGAACGGTTCTTAGGCAGAACATGTATGGAGCCGGAACAATGTCCTTTATACTGAGTTAAATCGCTGTCTCCGACCTCTATGTCTTAGTGAAATCAAATTTTTATTCAATGACCTTTTATAATTTTTATTCAAGTTTTACAATTATTATAGGCAAAATCTATACTAATGTTATAAAGCTGAAGAGTTTGTTTGTTTGTTTGAACGCGCTCATCTCGGGAACTACTAGTCCGATTTGAAAATTTCTTTCAGTGTTAGATAGCTCATTTATCGAGGAAGGCTATAGGCTACTTTTTATCCCGGTACGGGAAGTAGTTCCCACGGGATGCGGGTGAAACCGCGGCGGGTGAAGCTATATAGTACATCATATTTACTGATTGTCGGATTGAGTCTGTCAGTCTATTATGCCTTCAAGACAAAATTAGGTTATTTTTAGACAATATTCAAGCAAAAATATATGGTATTTCCCCAGGATCTCATACAGCTGACTCTTTAATAAATCCGTCACACATACAAGCTTCCTTCTTGAACACAAGCAGATAGGAATTACTGCAGAACTTAAAGCAAGCAGCTCGTATCGAACCGATCAAATATCAATTTTCTGCTTCAAGCTGCCGGCGACGTTATAAGTTTTAAAGCTCCACAGATGTGATATGCACAACATTTTAAATTGTATTATAATATACACACGAGTGTTGGAGCTTGCGTTTTTTGGTTTAAATATTGATTTTGCCGATGCATTTGGAATTATCTATCGCGGTGAATAAGATCTTTCCATAGTTTGCAGAAACCTTCAATACATCAGTATACTTTTACAGCGGATGGATATATTGTAGATAAATGCAAACTTGCAGTGCAATGATCATTATTTACGCTTGAAAAAAAAACCAAATCCAGTTTGTCCTTCTCAAAGGGATATTTTTCATAAACTTAGGATTGACTAATTGAATTAACCAAATAAAGGCCACCAGTCTGGTACTAGTAAGTGTAATTACTTCTTGAATTCATTCCATAAATTCTTCAAATAAAGACTACCTTTCTGTTGCTAATGGATAAAAAAAGTCTTCTGGAAAACCATATCCTTTTCGTGCAAAGGAAGCCACCGTGAACATTAGCCATAGCACGAGTGCACTCGACTACCATAACATTACTCGCTTGAAGGCATTGGTGGAATATCGCCGAACAATTAAATATTCGGGAGTCACTGACGGGGTCTTATTTTATTACGTTACACGAAATTTCCTTTGTATAATCTATGAGTTTTTTAGAATGGATTTTCGATGATCGTAACGATTTGATTCTCGATGTTGTAGGTAAGGATGCAGGTGTTCAAATATATGTATTGCAGGATTCATGAAAATATCTGTGTTGGTAAACTTATAATACTGTAGTTAAGTACATATTAAGTAAGACCGGCATGATTATATAAGAGAAATAATATCAAGATTTGAACATTTCGAACCGTAAGCAATGTAAACTGCGACAAGAATGATGTCTACGCTTTTCACATTGACACACAAAAGAAGCACAAAATTCGTGTGCCAGTTTTTTTTCCTAAATCCTCCCATGTGTAGCGATGTCAAGGCTCTTATTCCACACGGGGCTTGCCCTTTACTTGGTATTTAGAGAGCATTGTTCCCGCACAGAGGGGCTATTAATATCTTTAAGAGGCATAAACTTTAATATCCTGATAACGGTACAATATATCAAACTTTATGTGTCTTCGGGCTGAAATAAACAATGTGTTTGGTTTAGGGTAGTTCTGCCCTGCTGAAGGTGACATTTTTTATGTTAAAGTGTCGCGTAGGCTATCGTTTATTTGTTAATCTGAAGCTATACTTAAACTAGTAGACGGTCAAAATATAGCTTCATCATCATCATCTCCCGAGCCTTTCCCAGCTATGTTGGGGTCGGCTTCCAAATATAGTTTCACGCATAAAATAATCCTGTGCAATTGTGTCGCATTAAATGATATAAATCAAACAGTTAAGACCGTCGACATAAGTCCACAACTAGATTAAAAATCCAACTAAGATTACGCAACATCGCAACACTATCGACGACCAAAGTAATCTATTATTCTTAGAGCCAAACCCAAGCTAAAACGCTTCCACTGTCTACAACTTTATAAAACCCCACACAATCTAAAGTTGTGTCTGGTTGAAACTAGTTGCAACTGGTAAGTCGCAGTTCAGGCTTCATTCATCAGTGCAAGACACTCGGTTTCTACTGGCTGACTTGAATGAATCGCAATTGTCTATGGATTACATACGTCACAACATGGCGGTTGGGTTACGTCACTGGAATTGTTTCGATAGAGGGCACGTTTAGCACCTCTATGTGCCTACAGTTTGTAGTTGAATGAGTAGAAGTGCTGTAACGTTATTGTCGCTTTGGGCATTAGAACATTATTAATTACCATGTTTGTAGAGTATGCTTTTTAATGCTGAAAGCAGTGTTAAAAGGCTTTATTCACGAAGTATTCCGTCGTTTATTTTCCAATAACATTATTTATAGTCACATTGGCACATGAATGTAGACCAGCTAGCAACAGTAAGTATTTTCGGCATAAAATACTTTGTTGAAAAGTTGAGCTGAACCGCACATCATCATCATCATCATCATCATCATCAGCCTATCGCAGTCCACTGCTGGACATAGGCCTCTCCAAGTGCACGCCACTGAGATCTATTTGCTGAACCGCACATTCTAACATAATGATAAAGTCGCGATAACTTTCTGGCGAACTGCCTAATGTGACAACTAGATGAACTTAATATCGTACTAAATAACAAATGTGTTGGATAAGCGGTTTTATTTCGTTCCTCTCTTACATGTGTCATCATTAGAAACCCCCCCAATGTAAAAAGATTTAAAAATGTCCTCTATAAACCGTTTAAAAGGCTGCAATTTTCCCGACATTCATAATTAAACTAGGAAGAACTTTAGGCATATTTTTCAGCGTCATGTCTTTAACCTGCTCTGCAACTATCTTAGAAAAGTATGTATATACAAAAATGAATACGAAACCATAAATAAAAAAAATTGAGAAAATTGAGAAATTTCTCAAGCTAGCACAAAAAAAGAACCCTCAATAACCCAGATACTTCGAATAAAAACTCTTCAGAAAAATTATGTCTCATAATTTTCCATTTTTCCAAGTATCTCTCCGGCCAGTCTAGCGCCACGTAATAAGGGTTGCAGGTGGGCGATACGGCAGACATCAACTATTCAGGACACGCCGACATTGACTGATGGCCGAGTAACGCAACATTCCGAGGCGTTATGTGGCCTCTTTAGAAGAATGGCGCGGCTATCCGGACTCTGTGGTCGAATTAGTTGGCGGGAATACTTGCGTCAAATTAGTTTGATGGAGGTTTGAGGTTATAGTGTCTACTGTCTATGAATGACAGGGAATTCCTTTATGGATTGAGCTGAAATCTGTCGCAAATAAACCAAAGTAATTATTATTTAAATTCGAATAATGATCGTAATGTTGTTTAGCCATACCTACTAGTCTTTTAATAACATGATAATTATGTGATAGTGATATAGCTTTATTTAATGTAGTATCCGATACAAAATATTTTTTATTTATTCTAAATTTTCCTGGTTTCTATGTACCTACTAACTTGGATTTTGATGTTTTCTAAATAACTGTCCAGTCATAAATATATTATTGAACATTTTATTTATCATGAAAGCCATTTTACATTTTCATTTGCAAGCCAACTTAGTTAGACGGTTTAGAAGACTACATATTTACTTACTAAACTTGAATATGGAATTTATATACACAGAGCATATAATTTTCTAGCAGTAGGAATTTTAGAACATAAAAACATTCACGCCCAGAACTTTAAACTTAACGTTATCATAGAATTTAATTGCAAACATTTTGTATGCGATCTCATCCAGTCGTCCTTGAATCTCTTAGAACACTTCACCGACTGGAGGCACCATTGCTGTGCCTTTTATTCTGTCAATGGTACATATGGGCAAGCTTATGATTATGTTGACAATTTTATCATAAGCCGTGATTGAAAATTCTATAAAGCTACATATATTCATTTGTTGTATTTCCTTGCCTTCCGCGACTTCTTCGCATAACTCCTATAACATATTTGGAAAGTTATTGGCAGACTTTTTCACATACAGATTTCTGTTCATAGCGGCTCCGGTTCGTCAAATGGTCTAAGTTAAGTCTATGTTTCTAAGCCCCATTTAAAACGTGACTAGACTGACTTTGAAACTTTTTGACTATTCTGACTGCTTGAATATGAAATGAACGTTAATTTAGCCTTTATGATGTTGGGGAACAATTAGCTGTATTATCTTAATTGGCGTGATGAAGTTAGATGTGTTAAGTTTACGTGTTAGACATGATTATATTCTTATTGATTAAATTAAGTCTTACTGTAGTTGTTATTTTACTAACATTAAATTTAATTATTTGATTAATTATTGTTCCTATAAAATCATACCCTGTTTCTCCATACACTACTCGAGTCATCAGAGCCTAAAGTTTCCAATAATTTCACTTTTTACAAACTTAACTGAAAACGAAACTTAACGTATCTCTGTAAGCAAATCGCAGCTGTGTGCAGCAAATTCGTCGCTTATTTTTAAATGCCTGTAGGTACAAAAGACAGAAAAACAAAAGAATGAACTTTTTTCTTTTCCCCAACGAATATAGACCCCGCATACGGCGCCACACAAAGCGATCAGCTGGTGACCAAAAAAACCACGGAACAAGCATTCCTTTTCTCTTTGAAGTGTTTTCCATTTATTTTGTAAAAAGCTACAAATCTAAATACAATATTAATGGAATAATTTCCTTCGACTATGGCCTACAAAAGAAATAAATTCCCGGTGCAATGGAACATCACTAATGTGGCAGAAAAATAGAGTTGTGGTCGTCTCTATTCACACTAGTTATTTTTATATCATGTTGAATGTTGTAAGCCGTTATTTTGTTTTAGAATATCGCTTAGGGCTCGATGAAAATTAATACTATTATTCTGCAGTGATATCGACACTAGAAACAGGCTTTAAGCGATCGTTGGCGTAAAGTAACAACTCGTATAAAAAGATTTATCGATTGATGTTTGTTTGCTAGACGCGTTAATCTTCAGTTTTAAATAGCCGAATAGCCCATATATTAGGGAAAGTTAAGTATAAGCTATTTTTATCTTGATGCCCAAATTATTCTCACGAGACTTTGGTAAAACGATTGACAGCAGCTAGTAAAATATAAAATCAGTTCAACACCACGACCGACAGAAACGCAAATATTCAAATATCTATCTTCTCCATGCATACTTTAGGGTTACTCCGCGATTGTGACATTTCCTCAGAGAGGAGGGATGTTTTAGAATAACGGTGAGACTGGTCTCGGGGGCTTGTGGCGACACCTCGTGTCAGAGATGGAAAAATGTATATTTGTAGTTCTGTGGAGTGTTATAGAGTAGTGATTGCTATGTATGGGTAAGAGATAGGTGTATGTTTTGTGCAATTTTTGAAGTGTTAATGGGGAACACATTAACCCACAAACAATAATATATAATAACACATAAAAAACGCTACCAGATGCAACCAGGTACTTAGTTTTGGTAACATTCATATTCAAACCTGCTCTTAGACTGCACTCGTGAACTCTGTTCAATATATACTGCAGGTCTTGTTGCGTTGAGGCCAGAAGTACTGTATCATCGGCGTATCTCAAGTTATTGACTATCTTGCCATTTATCGTGATTCCGACTTCGAGACCTTCCAGAGCTTCTGTTATAATTGCTTCAGAGTACAGATTGAATAATAACGGTGACAGAATGCAACCTTGGCGGACTCCCCGGCAGATATCAATTTGGTCAGTCTCCGAATTTTCCACCCTTATATTCGCTGTTTGGTTCCAGTACTTTCATTGTCCTGGTACCCACATCTCGGCCCCTCAATTAAGTATTGCAGGCTCAGATCTCGAACAGGTTCAGCATTACAAGTATCTCGGTGCTTGGGTGAATGAAAAATGGGAAAGTGACGAAGAAATTTGTACCCGTATCGAAATTGCCCGAGCAACATTCCAAAAAATGCGGAACGTTCTGTGCAATCGCAATCTTGGAATTAAACTGAGAGTCAGAATGCTTCACTGTTATATCTGGCCAGTAGTATTATACGGAAGCGAGGCATGGACGCTTAAAGTGAACACCCAAAAGCGGCTTGAAGCCTTCGAGATGTGGTGTTACCGCAGGATGCTACGCATAAGCTGGATGCAGAAAATTTCCAACGAGAAGGTACTTCAACGCGTCGGTGAAACCAGGGCATTGTTGCAGACCATCAAACGCAATAAAAGTAGCTTTCATTAAGTAGGCAGGACCCACTAGGATGTAGCTGGTTTAATATTTAAAAAATATTTAATATCTAATAAAATATATATTAAATGACATAACTCGCTGCATATAAAAAACCCTTCCTAATGACACATAATTATTTGGATATTTTTCCCCAAATCACCATCGCAACTCATGAGTCTGTTGACCGGGATTTAGCAAAAAAAGAACTCGTAACTCAAAACCTCATCAGAGGCTTTCGGGATTCGGTCAGTAAATGAAATATTCTGACGCATTGGCCTTTTTAATGAGGCCGTAAAGCATCGTTAGCGATCCTCAGCTATGCGGGATATCGATGACGGTGGAGGCGTGCCCTACTCATTATTCCTTTTTTCGAGGAAGCAACTCTTTCAGCGGTTGAAGCGCTTAATTGTAGAACACTTCATGTAGCTCTGATTTTTATAACGACCTGTATTTTGAATCTGGCTTTGAATTTTATTCGAAAGTCGTGTTAGTTAGAGGTGGAGTTAAGATGTGCTTTGTGTGTTTTCTTATGTGCTTTGTTTGTCTTTCCAGGTAAGTTTTGCTGGTGTCATTAGTGCCATATGGATTACGTATGTAAGTAAATAGATCATAGATGTTATGTCATTATGTAGAAGATCATTGAAGCCCTTACTGACCAGTGAAATCTGATTTTCCAATTAGATATTTCGATTTTGATGATTTGTCACGATAACAAATACTATCCCAAGTAAAGCTATTACTTTGAAAATGCGGAGCGGCATAACTACTGAAGAATTTAAACAGCGTTTTCCATTCAATATAAACTGAAAACAAAAACATCACAAAATCCATCCATTAAACAGTACAAAAAAACTTACTCCGTTATAAATTTTTAAACATCGACCACAAAAACAGGTCTAAACAGCTCCCAACTATTTTTCATTAAGGCTCCCCGGTCAGCAGGTAATTTCATTATTCTAGAAAGTGAAAATAGGGTACAACAGACGTGTTTACAAGGTAAGGCCGTAGAACAATTAGGTACCTATGTAGTGCATAGTACAGCGCGGCCAATTTGGAAGCCAGCCAATGGGAACGTGCCGATAACTGGATATGAGAGTGGACAAGTGATGTTAGGCACGTCAATTTCTTTGTGCAATTTTTGGGAGCTAGTTTAATGAGATTATTGGGCCCTTGAATGTGACCAGGTTCTTACGTACTCATTTAAGTGGATCTTCTTTTTTCAACAAAAATTAATAACGGCTTATTTAGAAGATTGTAAAAAGTTCAAAATCATATTTAAATAAAGAGCCGTGGCAGACGGATAGCAATTTATCTAGCAGCAGCAGTTGTTATTAGCAGTGTTTTAGTTCCTTCCTTTTTCGGCACGGGAAACACTAGCTTCCATGTCACGTGATGACTTTAAACTTTCAAAAGTAGGTTTTCTAATTTCTTATTGTGTTTTCCTTCACCCTTAGATAATAATGTTTAAAATACAGGTGAATGAATAGCTTCACGCGGTTAAGATCGGACTAAGACAATTCCTATTAAAAAATATCGAATTAGTAGATAATGTTCCTACGTAAGCCAGCTTAGCGAACAAATTTTAGCTATGCGTACAAAACTTGAGCTATCCAATTTTAACTCCATGTTAGGTAAGTAAAATTTCAATGTTGACTTCAACATTTAGTTTAGAAAGTATCAAATTTAATTTGAAGTTACTCCCACGTTCTTTGTATTCGAGTAACCTACAAAGTCAAACTTAATTTTACTAGTTTAGTCTTGTGAAAAGCTACATAAGTATATGATATTAAGTATAATTATAATTTTGTTTTTAAGTAGGTACCTATTTGCTTAGAAACAAAGGAGAAACTACAAATATTTTATACGTTTTTCTTAGCTAATGTTTAGTTGAAAACCTAGACGAACATAATAATATCTCGAATTTTAACTGTTACCATAATTCAGAATGTGTTGAGGACAAAAATATCAGTACCTAATTAATCTGTTTGAGAAAAATCAATATTATAAACTATTATATTGTTATGTATCGCAAAGTTTCGTTGCAGCAGCTATACTTTATGATACTTGAATTATATTACTTTATGATATTCTGTGGAGTGCAGTCGACTGCTTTGTATAATCCAAGAGATACCTACCAAAAATCCGATATTCAACTACTTTACTAGCCCATACCTTTTACTTTGTATGCATAAAACAAAAGACAAACATCTACACACATGTACATATTTCTTCAAGTTCATATAGGTACCTAATAATGTTCTAAACATTTCGGTCGCCTTTTGTTTTCACTTTGGCAGTACATTTGGGCGCGATAAAGTTAGCCGGCCAAACTAATGCACTTAGAGGAACCAGTGAGCAATGGGCGGGACGCCTGCCTCTAGCGTGTTCCTACAAATGTCACCTGAGCGCGATTACAATTAGCTTCTGTGTCTGTCTCGGTGGCTCGGAGTATGAATAAGATGTAGAGCGGGCTTAAAATATGGCAGGTTTTATGATGCCGTCTTTAGGGTGAGCCAAGAGAGATTTTTAACAGCTTTTTTAAATTGATATGTAACTGTGAAAGTCTTTAAATGTAAGCTTTTTTCGGGTCTGTACATTTGACAGAGAATGTTTCCATTGTTTTTATAACTACTACAAATTTTACATATTCCATCCATTGAATAGTAAGAAAAAGCAGGTAAACATTTGGTTAGGATAGGTGATCCCGTTCCTGAGTTATAAAATTACAATGAAAAGTGTCATTAATTTTATATAAATATAGAAAAATCTGTATTTCACTATTAAACCTGCAATTTATTAATGCTGTAAGTGATCGAAACCGAACACCAGTTTACCTGAAACTACGGTGTCAATAGCATTACCTAATACAACGCTCTCCATTCACACAAGTCACGCTTCCGTAGTCTCGGTAGGTTGTCTCATTCATACTCTAAGTCGTGACTATTGTCTCTTGATTTCTGAACTGGAGCAAACTACGGGCAATAGTTATTAGCTGTGTATATTCATTTAGTAGTTTCTGTCGAGAGTCTAATTTATAGATGCTTGCTCGAACCGAAGATTGTTGTCTGCATTTGTAAGTGATAGTTTGATTTGTATTTTGTAAGACTAATTCAATTTGTGGAACGAATTTTGGTGTTCGTTTATCAGATTAGATTTGAACGTTGTCAGATTAATACGCGCTGTGTTTTATCATGCTTATTAACTTTTTTTTCTAATCATTTATTCTTCTTATTTACGTATTTAATATTGAATCGCTATTATTGTTTATGTTACAGTGTAGTAAAAAAAAACAATTGAATCTACCTTTTATTTCAGCACGAAACGGCGTGTAAATTTTTACAATAAAACTTTTTGCGTTATATAGTACAATAGGAAAATAGACCAGTCAAAAAAATACACAACCATATTTCAGATGGATCGTTCTATTTGTTAATATTTGATACAGCGTAGGTATTTCAGCTAGAAAATATTCCAACTGCGGATTTGTTAGGCTGTGGCTCAGCGCTGGGGGTTGGCTTAACGCGACAGTCAATCTTTTGAATTTATTTTATTTACTCGCCTGCCCGCCAAACAGTGGGCATTTTGCATTTTATTTCAACGTCTCTGTTGGAATAAAATCACGTTCCCACTGTATTCTTTGTTAGAATATTTCCAATATTATTGTTGCATTTTATTCAGTTTATTCAGCTTTAAGATAATTTCTACGTAATTGTAAGTACATTCAATATAATCCACAAAAACGGATTAACGAAAAATAAAGTCACCTCTAGGTATATCAATCCTAAACGTGTTTAATTTTGTAAGAAGTTAGAAAAACGCCTCACTAACGCATTGGATTATATATCTGTAATGTTAGTGATAAGGTTGAAGAATAAATAAATAAATGTTCCAAAATTTCAAAAAAACTTTTTAATATCAAACTAATTGATGGCAAAGAAATCATCAAGGCGTGCCACAGATTACAAGACAAAACATAAACGCCGCAGAATCATAGAATAATGTCCTTTTGTCAAAGGATAAACGCGTCTTCTTAATGAGATATTGTGATTTCCCCATAATTACGAGCTGTTTGGACAGAAACCGTTAAACTGACGACGTCCATTTGTCATAGCCAGAACCCCCTTGATTTACTTGTTCTTATATTATTTATGTTTTTTGTCCACTACAGATGACATCAAATATGTATTCCGTTACTATTTGTACAGAGAATTATTATCAAACAAAAATCAATTAAAATAAAAAAAAGAGGTCCATTTTAGGATTAAGCACATAAATGCCTTGTTTTACTAACAATTTAAAAGAGGAAGAGACTCCAAAATTACTCCTGTTACTGCATACTAGTCAATGGACTTATTAATTAAGTCCGTACTTAGCAGAAACTTTCCTTGCACAAAATAGGCATCCAAAAACCTGTTTCAAACATGCAGGAAAACCAAAACTTGGTCAATCCTATTGTCAATAACATCCCGTCGTTTTTGCGTCGGGGGTTAAAAAGGTTGTAGTGAAGATCAAAAAACCATTAAGTGAAGCGAGAACTTTCATTTTAATAAAACAAATAACCTGCTTATACAATTCTGTACATAGCACACAGGAGTGCCAAGCCTTGGTCAACTGTATTATCTTACTCCAACACGCTATGTGACACAGCCTACCATATGCCGCGGTTGCCGGCATGGCGAGTTTCCAGCGACCACGACTTACGGCAGCCATTGCTGTCAAACGCACGTGTTGTCTTCATTTGCGGCCTCTTGGCCTCTTGTGTAGTGCTTAGAATGATAGCAAACATCTTTAAGTGTTAGGGATATTGTTTTTGGCGAGTATTCAGAGAATGTGGAGATAATTGGTAATAATGTGGGCAGGTATGCAATGTTGTGCTGTAATGGCAAAGTTATTAGCAATGCACGTTTTAAAGCGTATTGGTGAAGAATACAGTACTTACATAATATTCAGGAGTATCAAATCTTTGTCAACTCTATTATCTTACTCCAACACGTTATGTGACACAGCTACCGTATGCCGCGGTCGCCGGCATGGCGAGTTTCCAGCGACCACGACTTACGGCGGCCATTGCTGTCAAACGCACGTGTTGTGTTCATTTGCGGCCTCTTAACCTCTTGTGGTGCTTAGAATGATAGCAAAAATCTTCTAATGTTAGGGATATTGTTTTTGGCGAGCAGTCAAGTCATTTGGATATATTTGTTAGGTCTGCGATATTGTGCCGTTAATGGCTAAGATATTGGCAATGCACGTTTAAAAAAGTGTGTTGTTGTAAACTACAGCTGAAGAAGCAGATTAAGGCAGGGTGTGTTTTCGGAAGATATGGAAAGATAAATTTTATCTTTTGGTTTCATAAAACCATGAAATGAAATGAAATCGTTTATTTTGCAAGTTGGACATTACATCACTTTTACACGTCATGACAACATAATTGCACTTTCAAATTCTATTAGGTACATATATGAATGTTAAAAAGCCAGTTAAAATTAAAACAACTTTTCCACTCGACAATTCTTTAAAATATTCATAGTTTTTAACACTACCGACCAAAAACCACAATGTATCGAGTTGAGCTTAATATTTTACGAGATGTGAGGTTTTACTCGGCCACGTATTCGAAATAAAATATAAGTTGCAAAGACTAGTAAAATAGGGTCATTTTAAAGCGCTAACTAAGCTAATTTAATGTAGGACTTTGAAATATTCTCTTCTAGAAAACGTATGTGAATAAAATACGGTGGTCATTTGTATGAGACGTTTTGAACACTATTCAATTTGACCTCAGAGATGATTCTGACGTTTGGTCATTTGATGTGGAAAAGTTTAATTCAATAATATGATTTCAATCTCCCTTGGGCATAATTTGACTATTTCAGGAAATCAAATTAATTGACCAAATACTTTGTTTTAAAATTTCACACTGTTTCCCGGTATTTTTTTACTTGACCCCCACGTTTACGTATTACATTTTTGTGAGATTTGCACACACCATTTTGAAATAAAATCATCTGAAGAGTTGACTGTTATCAGAGCCTCGTCATCTCCATTTAGAAATGTAATGCGGTAGAATTGCGACTGGTAATGTTCAAGCAAATGTATGTATGCTAGGTGATAAAGGACTTATTTTATAACATAAATTGTGGAAAACATATGGTAATCCTTTTGAGAAATAGTGATTAGGGGCTTTTGCTCATCTCTACAATCGTTTGTCTTAAGGAAAATAATAATTAAGTATTTCGCTTCCGAATATATTACCTACTAATAAAATACATTATTATAGTCTCTCATATGAATTCAAAATAAAATCGACTTCTCGTACTTGATATTGCTTCCTCATGTAATATTGCAAAGGTATCATGGCAAGCGACGTGTCTGGATATTACAAAATAACGACATCAACGTTTTAAAATGTAGCTAGTAAAATTAGAGTTGACATAAAATCATAAGTAATGTATCTAGTAAAAGTCGAGTCGATATAAAAGTATACATATGTATTTCAAGCCGACTTTGACTTAATACGAAGACACCTTATGCAACGATTTATTTAAGTGCACATAAGCACACAAGCAACCAATTTTTTACCCAATTCTCAACCAATAAAATCTTCATCACTTTTAAAAGCAGCGGCAAATGAACCACAGCAGCCAATAGCGCATTAAACCTGGTTAGTGCCTCTTGGCAACTGGCACCATCTGTTTGGGCAATTTGGCAAACTTTAAAACCAATACACCGTATTTCCTGCGCAATGGGACCTGTTGGTGCTAGAAGATATAGTTCGGACAATTGCCAGAAACAACGGAGAGGGAAAGATTCTCACATTATTTTCGTTTCTTGAAGATAGTTTGGAAATGTTCTTGATGTTCTCACTTAAAGTGATATATGTAAACTATATATAAATACAATATTTATTTGTAATCAAATATGTAGAAAGAATAAAACACTAGTATTCAGCTGCATCTCTTAGACTAGGAGCAGACCCATATACAATTATTTGGAACTTTTTTGGCTATTGCTCATTTTTTTAAAAGAATGAAGCCAGTATGCCAGCAGTTAGGATACCTAATATGAATAAGTGCAGTACGGTGAAAAGTTTATGAACATTTGCGATTTCCGAAGCCAGTAAAAATATGAGCGCAAGAAATAGTTGAAGGTTTAATTAAACGGAGCCTTTTAGAAATCAATCGGCCTGAACATTCCACCTGTTTTTACTGGAGCTTGTATCGGGGAATTATGAAAACACAGGTGAGTCAGATATTAGAGAGGGGCCACGTTGGGTATCGATAAAATTGATCATAGAATTGAAATAAATAAAATGTCGAATAAAAGAACGTATTCCATTTTATTATTAAGTAGTTTTCAGTGTAATTTTAATGTCTGAAAATGTTAATTAACATATAGGTATTTGATTAAAAAGAAGTTCCATGTTTTAAAAGCAAAGTTATTGCAAACATTTGTCCTGCTATGCACGGTGCACCCCAAAAACCAAGCTGCTATACACAATATCTTTATGAGAAATTCCCTAAAACTACAAGCTAATGTAGGCAAAAAAACAGAAGCTCATATTAACGGGCTGTTAAAGAACTTGCTAATGAGATTTTAAGTTTTGATGAAAGCCTAAACTCATTTAGAGAACCGTAGGTAACCTGGGATTTACAAATTACCTAGGGGAGATGTTCCCAAAACGGGTAAGCTAACGAAAGATGTTAAATAAAATAACCAAGAACATTACATGCGACTTGTATTTGTACTCATAGGGTTGTTTATATAATAAACTTTGGAAAACATGAGATAGTCTTAGTAATCTTCTTCAATATTCTGAAAAAAATCAAAAAAAATAAACCCCTTCGAAATACCCGCTTTGCCCTAGTGGGGGTCCTAAAACGGGTAACGCCTTTGGGCAAAGCAGGCAATGAATGAATACATGTGATAAATGAATTAAAAAACATTTTAAAAAATATCTTAGCCTCCTATTATCCAGGAAATCTTTATTGTTAATTAGTCTCCTTAATTATGTTAAACAGTTGTTTTGTTTTGTATTAAATGTTACATTTGAAATTATAGATAAACAACAGATAATTTGTTAAAAATCAAAGAAAAAATATTTAAATTTCTTTTTCACGCTGTTCCTGTTCTTCTTCAGCTCTCTGTGGCTTTCTTTGTCTTCGATTAGCTTTCTGTGGGATCAATTGAGGAAGTGCCCCTTATTTTATTGGTGTTACATGATGATCCTCAGGTTGAAGAAGGATTGTAGTTTGTGATGGAGTCTTGCATGGTGTTATAAAATCCTAAAGAATTTGTGTTTCTGCCGTTATAGTCTTGCATGGTGTTGGAAGTTCTTCAATATACTGGCGTACTGGTGTTGGAGTATGAGGTGGACTTATAGCTTCGTCAAGAGGTTGCGGTCCAGTTTCATAACTTCCACATCCCACGAAGCATTTAAAGTTTTTCTTTTATATTTATTCACCCAATTAAAAAAAAAAAAAACAAAACAAAAAAAAAACAAATTAGGTATTTTTTACATTTGAGTCAGATAAATAATGGCACTGGCCAGCTTAATACATATCATAAATTATTCCAGGGCAAATCGGATAGTCACCCGATATGCCCCTACCCGTTTTGCCCAAAAGCACGTTTTAAATTTCAACTACCTTAACCATAAAATAGTAAACAAGGAGACCACTAATTATTCACAATTAATAAGCATATAACATGCAAAATGATAATACAAAACTACGAAAACCATATCTTACACCATATTTGAGTAGTTAGCACTAGCATAATTCGATTTTTTTTAATAAGTTCAGCAGAAAACTTTTTTTACGTCTTACCTCGAACACGCTCGCTCCAGGTGCGCGAGCCGACTGACCGTGATCGGCAGGGGGGTAGTGCGCCACTCTACACTCACAGGTTCACACTAAGATCTATAATATTCGAATGGCAAGGCCTACCCGTTTTAGGAGGGGTACCCGTTTTAGGAACATCTCCCCTAACTACGTTACAGGATAATAACATAAACAGGTTTTACATTCATAACTGAAACCCGGTAGGTTAGGGTCACTAGGGGTCTGCAAAGGTACAAAATCTCGGGTCACACACAACTTGATAGTGAATGGGTTGACTAGAATATTAGTTGACTAAATAATGAGTTCAAGTGACCTTTCTATAGTTAAATGTGTTAAATTGGAACATTGTCCGATATAGAATAAAATTACTTCATTTAGAATTTTAGAAGGTTCTGGTTACAACTTAAAATTTATACAAAACTTTGAATAATATGATAGACATTTTAAAATAATCAACGTAAAGGTATTATGGATTGATTGCCCGAAAGATATATGAATAAGAAATTATTAGACTACATTGCATAAGTATGACAGCTGACAAGGAGGAATGGAAGTGGGAAGTAGGTATATAAGAATCGAACCCCAAATAACTTGGTAACAGGGCTGAGAGAAGAATAATGCGTGAAGGTTTTAAAATATAATTTGAAAGCTTTAAATAGCAAACATTACGATCCATTTTGAACGGTTATCAAACAACAATACTTAACTCTGTGGGAGTAAACAAAGCTAGATTATAATGGATGTAAATAAATATATTTTCGAAATACACAATACTCCTATTATACTTACTAGGAGAAAGGGAATGTGGCCCTTTTACGTGAATTGTAAAAAAGTGGGAAAATGCGAAGATTCATAACAAAAAAAACGAAGGGGCAAAACGTATTGTTCGCGTAATTACCTATACTTAATGGAGAACGGTTTGGGGAAACTGAAATTTCCTCCCTAGAACGCTTTCATTTGTCGTGGGAACATTTTTAATGCCAAGCTAAGAATTATGTCGACGACCGAAGACAATTTTCGTGAAGTTTATTTTGAGTACTTTAAAATGCAAGCCTTTGCTTTCTGGCTTCTTGCGTTTTAAATTCTATGAATTTTAAGTCACGTAAATTTATGATTTAGGAAAAAGGCTTCGGGGAAGACGCGTCCTAAATCTTGGCCTTCACAGTTGGTTTCCTCATGTATTTTGCCAGCGTACATTAAAGGGGGGCTGCATAAGAAGTCTAACGACTTTTTCGAAGCACTGACACTGGTGTAAAATAATAGATTTACAATCTATTATTTAAATTATTTTTAAGATTCTAACTAAACTGACAATAAAAAATAATAGAGCTTATTGATTGATATTGTTGCGCTAAAACTTTAATAAACTATTTGGGCTCTTATATACTTATACAATAAATTATCATCATTTTTACCACAAACGCATAAGGTAGAAAACAAATTAAGTAAGTACACGAAGGTAATTCCGTAAGCTGGTACTGAACACACAGCTTCTAGTGTTGCTCTCATCATTATCGACATGTAGACAAATTGATGTCGCTATCCCGGGGACCTTAATATTCACTAGTGATACGCTTTTAATTATCACAGTTATATCGATAATTCTGCTATATTTTCATGTTACAACAATAGCCATCGAGCTGGCTATTGAAGTAGTTACAAATTAAATTACACAAATAAAACCTATTATTTAACAACGATTTGAGAGCATGTTCCACGAACAATAATTATTACAGCAAACGCCTGTTATATGAGACGGTAAACGTTGTGGCTAAACTGTTCACAGTGAAATATTATTTGGTATCACGTATATTGTGTTACGAAATATGAAACAGCGTGTAAGTTCAGCGGTTCGTTGGTTTTATGGAACTATGTTTACACTTTATTTAACCTACATAGTAATTTTCCTAGCTAGCGAATAATTCTTGGTAAATGGCTGTTTCTAATGCACATATTATGAAATAATTCCTACTAACAGACCACTAAATTATGGTAATTTTCAATTGATATTAACATCAAACCGTTCATATGCATTCATTAATGATTGCTTAATCTACTGAATAGGGATAATTTGATTGATAATTTGATTGATAATTTGATTGATAATTTGTTTATCCATACCTCCAGAATAACTGATCGAATATAACAAAGACTAACAATAAAATAAACGCAACATGTATTGCAACTAACTCTCAGCTGGTTTTTGATTTTGCTTTTTTTA
The DNA here is from genome assembly GCF_022581195.2 of Helicoverpa zea. Taxonomy (NCBI): domain Eukaryota; kingdom Metazoa; phylum Arthropoda; class Insecta; order Lepidoptera; family Noctuidae; genus Helicoverpa; species Helicoverpa zea. The sequence continues at coordinate 4,485,807 of NC_061468.1, forward strand.
TTTATTATTCCCTTTTTTATTTTTATTTCAGTTTGTAAGTTAAGTGGTAAGTTGTAGGGAATAATTTAGTTTGTAAATATAGTATTAGAAATAGAATAGTAAGTTCGTGTATAATTGTATTACAATAATGTATGTAAATAAAATTCTAATAAAATCTTGCAACTAACCTCCATTTCCAAAACATTCTTATCGATAACAATAACCAGAATTTCCCATCACTACACCAATAAGAGACCTCAAAATTAATGTGAAGGATGATCTGGATGTCGAGCACAGAAAGGGCGGTCCATGGGGAGTTAATTGGCACTACTAATAGTTGGATGCCGAACCAATGGGCGGTACTAGGAAATCCTGGTACAGACCTCCATTCTCTAACGAGAACAATAGACGAAATGAGTTCGGAATTTTGTAAAGGTTGCTGCCGAAATTCGAAAAAGTTGTGAAAAGTTTTGATTATAACAGAATTTTAGGCTTTTTAGCTACATTGTTTTATAAAGGGTAACTATTTTATATTTTAATGAATATTTTGTTTACAGAAATATGGTATATAGAGGCAGACAAAAAAATAAAATTATGTCATAATAAAATTACTTCAGTTCAAAAACTAGCTTTTTTCTGTAGGTACCTATCACTGCAAAAATACCAAACATGTATTCAAGTCCGATCTGAAAATCCAATATAAAAAAATCAGAGGCATCTCCCAAAACTTATAAAAACTAAAACAAAACAAACCCAAACTATGAAAGAAAGATAATACGCCCTACACTTGTATTTTGTAACGCAAACGTTGCGTAAGAACGCACCCTAGAGACTCACCCTGCATTCGTAGGCGTACCTTAAATAATCCAACATTAGAAACACAGTTTAAATATATTATCATGTAAACAGTTGTGAAGCTACGTACTAATATTTGTATCAATGTCACTCACACGCGCATGTGCTCGATGCACGACACTCGGTACTGACAGCACCGGTAGCACCGGTGAAAGCTCGTCGATGCACATGCGTTTGTGTCATTTTTAGGGTCCCATACCCAAAGGGTAATACAGGACCCTATTTTTTTCGCTCCTCTGTCCGTCCGTCCATCCGTCCGTCTGTCACCAGGCTGTATCTCATACGCCGTGATAGTTAGGGAGTTGAAATTATCACAGATGATGTATTTCTGTTGCTGCTATAACAACAAATGCTGAAAACTAGAATAAAATAAATATTTTGGGGGGTCCCATACAACAAACGTGATTTTTTGCAATTTTTTGCTAAACCCTTCGTATGCGAGTCCGACTCGCACTTGGCCGGTTTTTACGAACGTTTTTAGGTACCTTCAGAACTGTACATCTTTATTCTGTCCTACCTAATATTAATTTCATTTTCAGTGTTCCCAAAGGCTTCAAACAATTGTTAGCCCGTTGATTCTATCTGTTATTCCCAGTTGAATGAAAGGTGACACTTTAAAATAACATTGTGGGTTAAAAAGTGTAACTTGGGTGTTGTGATAGCCATATCGGTGTAAACAGAGCAACAGAACACGCGAGCTTTGGGCTGGCGGTCACGCGATGGTGGTACTTACATAATTTAGTGGTACTGCAAGGGATGAGAGGTTAACGCTGTTTTGGGTATTTTTTGTGTGTTTTGGCTGTTAATTGATTCATGTCGTAGTTGTAGGAAATTGAGTTATTCAACTTATATGACTGTAAAAGATTTGAGAATTAAAAAATATACAAATATAAATCCCCAGTCGCGATTTTTTCTTTCTTTTAAGAGTGAGAAAAATATTGATATAAATATCTTCCATAGACCTGATTTTGTTGTTCTATACAATATATGATATCTTTGCTTGAGCCCTTTTTCAGAACAAAAATTCTGACTGCTACTTTAACTTAAATTGCTTTGCAGGTATGTTAACACTTAAGTCAAAATTAAAGTAAGTAAGAAGCGTATAAATTCCAATTGCTGCAAAGAGCTTAGCTAGCTTTGTTCTGATTTTAGACACTAAGCCCAAGAAATGTTATTCACTGCAAAACTTTAAGTTAATTTTCACAACTTATGCAAGAAAAACTACAACTGGATTTCTACACAAAAAACACAAACTGTGCGAATATGATTTTATTTATTCGACAGATACCTAGTTTTGCTATTTCTAAATGACTTAACAATATGGCTTTAATATTTACATTATCAGCTGTAAAAAAAGATGTCTAATACTATAAATGTACAAACTGTGTGCAGCCGAGCCAGCTATTTATTTATGAAAGTTATCCCGGTTTAGAAGATTATGAAAATAATTTTCTACAAATAGATAAGTATCAGAAAAGATATATACTCAGTATAACATATACCTAAGCTTACCTACAGGAAAGAAACATAAACATTGAAATAAAACTTTCTAGCAAATAATTTAAAGTACTGTAAAATCCTGAGTAAAGTTTACGACTGTTCTTAAAGTTTTGAGATTCTTGAACCTGGATTGGATTGCAAGAGACCCCACTCTTACAATATACAATATAAGCATGTTCTAGAAGACCAAAATATGATACTATAATGAACTCAAGTGCTACAGTTCAACCAACCTTTTCTATTTGCGTCCCAAAGTTACCAAGACAAACATACCTACTAGGCATGAAATTTCTGATGATTTTCAATTGTTTACTTATTAAAAACAATAGACAACTGAATCCTGTAACTGAACTGAAGTGCATAGAGCAGTATCTTGTTCTAAAAAAACAACATCGACTGGACGAAAAGGTACAATCCCCTTAAAAGTTACACTACTTGTTGAATTTTAAAATCCCTTTCATAAGCCATAATTTTAACACCTAATAATCCTTTATTTATGTCTTATTTAACCGCGGTGAGTTGCTATTTATCTTGTCCAATTTATATAGAGATTCTGGTTATAACGCCTATATAATATTTCATAGTGACAGCCGGAAAACATAAAGAACAGTGAATCTAGCTAGAGTTTTTTTTTGTGAAAAATGTAGTTTTCTAGCAGAATTTTATAGATAGGAACTATTTTTTGGGTAATATTTATAGAAATTCAAATTATTACAAGTTTTTTGACTACTTTACTAAATAGACTTTACTTACTTTCTAAAAAATAATCGCTTGTAGCTCATATTTCTTTTACACAATTGTATGTAAATACCAAAGTAGGTAACCTACATAAGGTTTAATCAAAGTCGGGTCTGCAAAAGAGCAAACCTACACAACAAAAACATACAAACGTATTAAAATAAGCAATACGCGATACGTATGACTAAGTTAGAATAATTTCATGAAACTCAATTTTATTTCCATCACAAAGTTGTATGTGCGAAGGTAATTCTAAATTCATTGCGCCATCGCCTACCCAATTAGAATAATAAACAAGCAGCAAGAGTACGTTTTTACTATCAAATCATTTGCTTGTTTTATGAGAATGTGTGTCTTTTAATGTTCACATTTATATCCTTTCAGTATTTCGTGGTGTTTCCTAAATGGTGTATAACATAATGTCAGTATGACGTTCACACACACAACCACATTCAATAAAAAGCTCCATATAATTTGTAGTTTTTGCCTTTTCCTATATTTAGTTTAGGTAGACACTGATGCAGTAATTTAATAGCTTAAATCTCATAAATAACATAACATTCGGTTGATAGACTATTACGTATATGAAATAGTGCAAAGTGTTGTACTCTCTGCTACATTCCATCTAAAATATTGAAAAAATAACTCGTGCAGATACCTATTAATTACAATCAAAGAAAACTTTCACTTCAGTATTATCGATAACCTCTCATAACTTAAACCACAGTGCCCGATTAATTCAGTTACAACACCAAATGGGTGCAGTACAACCAATGAAACAGAACATACCTGTGTATGTTCATACCTACTTCAGTTTCACGTGCGCCCATTGTGCGAAAGTGTGGCCTACAAGTTGCGACGCCTAGTTTTTCATGCTTTTACCCCTTTCATTTTCCACTGAATGCTCTTTTTTGTAAATAATAAAATATAGTGAACAGGTTGTTTGAGGTTTATAAAGCTTATTAGCTGTGGATTGTGTATGTTTTCTGTTATTTACAAGTCTTTGTTAGATGCTGTTTTTATTTTGTTTTCTGTGTTTTGTTGTATTGGAATTGTTGTAACCGCAGGTTGTTTAACAACACAATGTTTAATGATTATAGTTGTAATATGTGGAATAGTTTTTCTTTATTTGTTTAGAAAAGGTGAAGAACATGTTTGAATTCCATAGAGCAAAATCAGATTTTATATTCCAATGATTAGGAATGAATCTGCCTCTTGGGCGTAGAAAAATCTGCACACCTAGTGATGCCGGTATAACAAAAAATGGAATTTGATAATTGAGTAGCCCCAGATAAAACCTACTCTAAATTAAAGCTCTTTAAAACTTACAAGCTTTACTTACATAGTTTCATTAAAAAATATTATTACCAAAAAAGCTCCCAAATTGAAAAATTGCTTGTAATTCTTTACCGAATTTCCATGAAGCAATAAAATCCACGGGAACGAAGCCCCAGCAGTGCAATATCGGTTAATTACCGCCGTGTACTCACCATAACTGTCCAATTAAGTACATAATTGCTATGCTATCACATGCTATCACATTTTATCAATCGGATAGTAAAGCTTTGAACTAAATTGACGTTTGTGTTTATTGCGCGGAAATAATACGTCTGTCATTTGTTTTGATTTGAATTTGATTGCGATAGTTTAGTGTTTGTACGATTGTCACTTGTTTCAGTTGATCTGTGGCATCCTTACTAATATTATAAATCGGAAAGTGAGTTTGTTTGTTTGTTTGTTTGTTTGTTCCGCTTTCACGCCGTAACTACTGAACCGATTGCTTTGAAATTTTGCAGACGTAAAGTTAGAAGTCCGGATTAAATAATAGGGTACTTTTTATCCCGAAAAAAATAGATATTCCCGAGGGAAAACAAAAATATTGTTTGCTTGATGGATGGATTGTAGATGGCGCTGTGTGTCGTTTAAAACAAGGTAATATATTGCAAACGAATATAAACATGTAAATTTAGAAGCTAAATGATACGATAATGAATCCCCGAAAATGAGGAATTCCCGAGGGATGATGTACAATTTGTTTAATCGTCTAAACTGTTTTTTTTTACATCTACTTATATATTGCAAACGAATATGAACATATAAATTTAGAAGCTAAATGATACGATAATGAATCCTCGAAAATGAGGAATTCCCGAGGGATGACGTACAATTTGTTTTATCGTCTTAACTGTTTTTTTTACATCTACTTATCCTGAAATAACTCTAATTCAACTAATTACTAATTGGTATAAGTATTAGTTAAGTTATTTAGTTCTTGAGGTATGCGATAGATGGCGCTGGGTGTTTTTAAAACGTGGTAACGATGTGTTTTTAAATACGTAAGAAGTGGAATGATAGCTTTTTAAAACGTGGTGACGTTGTTTTTTTTAAGATACGTAAGAAGTGCAATGATATCTCGCGCTTTAACCTGTAGCTCATCGTATCCAGCGTTACATCGCGCTTCTTAGATTTTTCCGTGGGAATGAGAAGTTTTCTTATAGTTGTGATTTATACCGCAATATAACCGAATTCCACGCGGGCGAAGCCGCGGGCGGAAAGCTAGTAGAAAATAAATTGTGACACTGCAGACTTTAAACAATATCTTTTTATAAATAAACCGGCCAAGTGCGAGTCGGACTCGCGCACCGAGGGTTCCGTACAAATGCTGTATAGATAAAAAGTGAGTTTCGCGCCAACCGTTCAGTTTAGAACAATCATAGTTATGGTAATTTCGTGAGAGTCAAAATAGTTAATATTTTTTATTTTATAATATAACTAAAATAGTAGGCCAGTACCTTGTAAAAGTTATTTTATTGAAGTTATTTATATACAACATTTTATAGTCATCATTCAGAAATCTGATTGAAAATAACTAATTATGTCTTAAAGGTCATGGGGCATATCTGACCCGCTTTGTAAAAAGTGGCGGACATGAATCAAAGTAGTTTTAAATCGTGGAGAATGGTATGACGTTTCTTTGAATATAAATATTTTATTAAAATTCCATGAAGACGAATGTCCAGGATCGTTTGAAAAATATAAAAGACAAGCAGTTTCAGAGGATTGTACAGGTTGCAATGCTAGTTTTTATTGTTAAAGACATTTCATAAAGAAGGAAGGTGCCAATCCGGATGACCAGGATCTGATGAGGATCTGGAAACCCTGAGAAATCGAGGGCAACTCTTGAATATTTTAGAGAGTGAGTGTATTTTTGAGGGTACTGGTAAACAGTGAAGGTTTGGAGCTGATTTGATTATGGAGACTACAGAGAGTCAAGGGAACTCCTGAACGGTATGTTGCAACTACCACGTGTTTGGGCTTATTTTATTCGTATTGGCGAAGACTTTCCACAAAGATAGGTTTGACTGCCATTGTGGGATCGACAGCTAAGATCAGATACAGTTATGGGAACTCCTTTACAATTTATAACGTAACCTTGTGTTGGAGCTTATTTTATTTTAGGTGATGAGAATTCACTACTAACTTGGGTTAAAGCAGCCATTGCAGGAATGGGATCTTTTATGTTTGAGGGATTAATCACCTAAAGAGCCCCAGTTTCAGGTTTTTTTCGAAACCGCCTGACGACTTGTAGCTGTCGAATTGTAACAACGACTTGTAGAGAGTAGGATTCGGGGCTGCTGGCTTTACGTTTCTAGAGCCTTGACAAAAGTGTAATTCTGTCCCTTTCTTTGTTTTATAAAGTCGGCATTATTTTATTTTGTAGCATTTTACAAACAAATCCAACTTCAAACATATAAAAAAGCAACAGGAAAACAAAAGCAAGAAAGAAATTAAAAAGATGTTAGGTGCATCGGTCTAGAAGTCGGTGTCTAGAGGATGCATCATCAGTTTTCTTGTTGTTTTAGAAGTTGTTTTTTTTTTTTTTTGTAAAAAGTTTTTAATTTTAACTTTTGTGAAAAGTTCTCGTCAATACGAATAATATAAGCCCAAACACGACGTAACTAAAACATACCGAGTTCTCTCGACTTTCTCACGTCTCCATCATCAGATAAGCTCTAAACCTTCACTGTTTGATAGTATCACCAGACATACATCTGAGAATCAAGTTTTAATCCTATGCATGCCTACAATTTCTGATAGTTGCCCTCGATTTCTCAGGATTTCCATCATCAGATCCTGACCTGATGACAATGGAAATAAACGGCGAGTATACTCTTTCACTACAAAGAAATGATTTCTCAAATCCGTCAAACTTGGTCGTTTAAATTCCCCATTGAAATAAGGAAAATATTTGATGTTTACACCTGATTTTCTCTAGATTCCCATGGTTCACATTGATGCGACTAATGCCATAGTAAATCAGAGCCTTTATCATTGTACTGTGCTATATTTCGTTCGTATCCACCGTGGGTATGGTTTTCATACTAAGGTGCCCAATGACCTTTGAATGATTTAAAATTTTTCACAGTTTAGAGGCCATTATATTTAAGAAGTGTTTGATATGAATTTCACTTTTTATTCAAAACTTTAATATCTCTACGCGTTCATGTGAAAAAGGGTAGGTAGTAAGTTTATAATTATTAAAAAAATATTTTATATCATGTAAGCAAAAATAATATTTTAATATTTTATGCAACTTCAAATTTATCATTTTCGCAATTTTTCCTTTATCTGTACTATATAACATTGCTTCGTGCCGAATTTTAAGATTCTGAGTTCACGGGAAGTACCTTGTAGGTTTTGATTCCCTAGCGTGTGACGGAAATTCGTCTAAGGTGTCGGTAAAACTGCTGTATCTTTTGATCGCGTTAACTTAGAAGTTTGATTTTTTCATTGCTTAAAGGGACAATAGACCTAGGTATTTGGTATAAATTTCAATTTGGTACCTTTATTCGTTCGTGAGAAATAAGGTAGTAAGTTTCATTTTATTAAAATATTTTTATTAAATTATATAACAAAAAAATGAGATTTTCGCAATTTTTCCTATATTTGCATTATATAACAATGCTTCATGCCAAATTTCAAGATTCTGAGTTTACGGGAAGTACCCTTTAGGTTTTGATTCCTTTGCGAGTGTCGAGAATTTGTTGAAAATATCGACATAATCGGTTGTATCTTTTGATTGGCTTGGCTTAGAAGCTTGATATTTTCACAACCTAAAGGGACAATAGACCCGAGTATTTCATGTGAATTTCAGCTTGATACGTCCACGCGTTCTTAAGATAAAGGGTCTTGACAGACAGACAGACAGACAGACAGACAGACAGACAGACAGACAGACGGACAACAAAGTGATCCTATAAGGGTTCCGTTTTTTCCTTTCGAGGTCCGGAACCCTAAAAACGGGACCCTATTCGTTACTAAGACTTAGCTGTCCGCCCAACTAGAGGTATGAACAGGCTGTATCTCTAAAACCATGTAAGCTAGTCATCTGCTTAAAGGCAGTTTCAAAATCGGTAAAAATGAAACGTAGCTACTAGAAATGTGATACTGTTTTAAATACAATCAAACGAGGCCAACTTTTACATACAAATGAAGGGACACAGTAAAAGGGAATACAATAGATTTAGGTTATCAATAGGGGAGGGCCAGGTGAAGTCACAAAATGTCACGGTTGATGAAGAGCATGAGGAAGTATGGCTGCGGCCAAAGTAGGTATAGTATTTTGAAAAAGAGGTTTTAAATCAAATTCAGGTGTATGTACTTTATACTGATAAAGTAATCAGTCTTAGTATTATTTTACTGATTTTTATGTATAGTAGATGTATAATAGCAAACGGGACAGTTTAGCGATAGTTATTCTTTCGAACCATGGCAGGTGCAAAAAACACTGCGTTTGTCTTTTTAATAAATACATACTGAAATATTAATATTCAGCTAATTCAATAACTATTATTTGACCGGGTTAATTTTTTTTGACAGTTACTGCATTATGTTCATTCGTGATTATAGTTGTTTCTTTTTCGTTAATATAAATATGTGTGTGGTATCTAAGTATGTTATTATCAAAACACGAATCCCCACTATAAACTACTTAACCGTAAAAGCTGACAATGTTTCGGTGAAATCGCTCACAATTACCTATTATCTGACAAAATTGCCTTCCGTATATAAGGCTTGCGAGGCCGCCCAGAGGTTGGGCCGAATGTGGGTCGCTGGAGCTCTAAGCAGCCGGTACAAACAGGAGTAAGAAATGTAGGCAAAATGAAGAAACTAGTTAAAATTATAGTTTAAATATTTTTGGAAGGAAAAGTGTTTTCGTTAGTTCAATCGTTTCAAAAGGCTACTTATGTTTGGTAGGTATTTGTCTTTTATTCTATATTTATTTATGGCAATCCATATGTCGATGCCAATGTCGACAATTCTATCAATGTCAAGTGGAATGAGAAAGAACTAGGTACGTATTTTGCCAATAATACCTCTATGTATATCTTAATTCACACTACAACATCACATGTCACATGATATTTTTATTAAATCAAAAAAATATGATCTTTATTACTGATAAAAATAAAGTCATTCAAAATAAAAATCACAGTTATTTTCCAACGGAAGCTCGTCACCGTCATGTGAAATAATAATTAAGAATAATATGCAGTCGATAAAGGATTTATCGATGTATGAATAATTTTCATTATAAACGGATTACGTATTGCATTCAGTGAACTTTTCTCATGTATTACGGTATTGGACATTTACATTCACGTATTTCAGAGATCGCCAACCTTTCAGGCTCAAGGGTGATTAATTGTCCGTATATTACATTTTATCTTTTCATACAGAAATCTGGTAGGTCATTTAAGAATACATTTATTTCGAAAATGTTTCGATAAAACATCTGTTACTGTTACTATAACAGCATTTATATCGTCCCACTGCTGGGCACAGGCCTCCTCTCACACAGAGAAGGATTGAGCATTAATCACCACGCTTGCTCATTGCAGGATGGTGACTACAGACTTTATAGTCCAGGTTTCCTCAAGATGTTTTCCTTCACCCTTTTTATCAGCCATTGAAGTTCAAGATTATTAAAAAACCTTAATATTGGCTTCAAAACAGTTCCTTAAATGGAATTGAAAGACTATTATTTTTGTATTGGTCTAACCAATATTTTCGTAATATATATTATCCCTTTTTCAAATACTTGCTTTATGTTTGGTACCCCAAACGTCGATAAATTGATATGATATTAATATAAATATACAGAGCTGTCACTGAGAAGAATATTATTATTCGAAGTTTATCGAGTGGAACCGCTTATTAAATATTTTGTGAATTATATGAATACACAATGTTGTAACTGAAAGATTTACATAGCCGACAATGAAAATCCTACCAATATTGTTATGTATAACAATAACGACAGTTTTATTTGATTGACAAGCTTTTGAACAGTTTCATCACTCAATATGTGTGATGATGTGGTCAATCATCATCGCTTTTATTCCATCAGGTGAGATATGAACAGTAGTCCAACGCATGCCTAAAAATAGCTTATATTCCGGGCACATTAATGTAACAATTGTTCTTCCAGGATACCAGTGGTAACCGGAAAAAGTTATGCAAATCACGTTTTTGTCCTTACCAAAATTCCCTTAGCAACAACGCCCGACCCTTACAAGAAACATGTTTAGTTACATACCTATACCTATCTACTTCAATATTGTAATTATTAGAGACAGATCCCAAGAGAATTAATATGATCGTAATAAAATCTTTTGTTTACGACCAACAATAGCTATACATATATGTATAATAGCTAGCTCTTAGCCAAAGTATTCTAGAGGTCAGCAAATAGAAGTAATTTATTATTTATCTAAGTGTATTTACCGATATGTTACATTCAGATGAATAATTGGCAAAATAAACTAGCCATTGACATATTATGCTATAGATATCCTAGGATATCTTATTATTCAGTATGGCTTTTTTATTTAGTGAGAAATTATCAAATGACCTCTTTCACTCTAGGTGCAGCGTAAGTTAGTGTCAGACTCTTACTGACTGAAACCCACCATGTCTACTTTTTGTATACCATATGCCCGCGGTAACACTTTCGAACAATCCCGCAGCCTTTACGAGAAAGGTTAAAAAGGGTTGCGTTTCTGGGTATGCTGTCCTTTGTAAATATTGACATAAAAAATTGCTAATCTAATTAGCCTACTTTCAATAAATGATTTTGACTTTAACTTTGCATGACTCTGCAAGAATTTACTCGGACATCCAAAATTGGCGAAATATTCCCTGTATCCATGAAGTCGATTAGTTTATATGTAAAGGACATCGAAGCCAAAATCGATTACATAGGATGCGAATTCATCAAAGTGCACTCGGGCATTGCAAATTTTGGTTTGCTTTGTATAAAATCGTATTTCAATTTAGTCTGATCCGTTTTACTGCGGTGGGAATTGTAGTGGCCCGTCGATGCAGACCTTTATTGTACGCTAGTGTACCTTACATTAAAATGTTTGTTAGTGTAACAAGTACTCTGAAAGGTATTTTGACTTACCTGGAAGCTCCAATGTAGGCACCATTTTGATCAAAAATTTCTTTTTGAAATACCTACACAGTTCAGTGAGTTTGCGTCAAGAAAACATGACTAATTAAAATAACCGATCACTTGATCCTCGAAAATTTACCAAAAACTAATTTTCGATCCCCCGTGTCCGTTTTTTTCATAATCTCTCTCGGGCCGGTTTACCTGGCAGAGTAAGGCTTAAAGATTACTCGGGGGTCCTTAAGAGATTTCCGGCTTACACGACTCAGCTTCACCGTCTTAGTGAACTATGTCACTTTGCATTGAAAACATCACCGTTGGCATTTGTCACACTTTTACTATTTGCTAATAGGTACTAGAATTTGGGTCAGTTAATCCACTAATTAATTAAAGGTTGACTCTAAAAATATTTAAAAAATAAAAACGTACATGGGTACATCATTTTTAAACGGTATATAGAGGTAATTATTATTGATGTAAGCCTACAATGCAATCACCACACGTAAACATGAAAAAAATAACACAATCGATTAAAAAAACCAAATGAAAATCATTTCACAAAACGACACTCAACCCACGCCTTAATTAAAAGAAATAAAAGTTTATCTTTCATTCACAAATACTACACTGAAAATACTCACGGAGAGATAAATTAAAAAAAAAATATGCAGACCATTCCATGTTTACCTGGAATTCCGTCTGCCGTAATCCGTTACCTGGAAATGTGTCTGGGAAGTTGTCTGAATGTGTTACAGTGTAAATACACTTGGTAAACAATAGTGAGGTGAATTGCAATCAATTTATTTGCAAGTGTTATTCAATATTGCGGGAATTATACGAGAGATTGCATTTATTGCTCTTGACAGAAATAGATATTAATTTGTAGATTTTGTAGCTGCAATTACTATTTTGTTTAATGTGTTTGTGCAATGTTGTGAAAATGCTAATGATTACAATTTCAATATGTGACTCACGTTTTCGGTGAAGATTTTCTAAACTCTGTGTTCTCTCGTAGTTCTAAGTTCTTCTAGATTCGCTGAACGCTGAAGTAATGAGAAGAACCGCTTCGGAACTGCCTCGAAATGACCTGGCAGAATACAATGCTATGTGAATCGTCTAACATAAGACCACTCTTTACAATACATCGTAACATTTTCAAAACCCATGAATACCTGCACCCTTAAAAGGTCTAAAATCATAACCCCTCTCCAATAATAAGCCAAAAACAAAACAAAGTCCATCATACTTACACGTATTTGTGATCTGACCGTACCGAACTATGTTAAGCCGAGGTACGGTCAGCAGCGGCTTACGATAATGGAATACGTAGTGTCCAACATTAATTACTTAGAAAAGCCGAAGATTCTTGACAAGGCCGCTAAGCTCTTATAGATTGTATATATAACACAAGTGTATCTATTAATAAATAGCCAAGTATACTATTAGGTACTTTTGTAGGTATCTATATCGCTCGCTGTAAAAAGATATACCAAAATGTACGAAATCAGAAGAAAACTAACAATTTTTTTGGTAGTCTGATGAAGAACTCTTAAAGCTGAAATGTAGGTTCCTTCTGTTTTTAATTAATTAGGAAAATAGTGTTACTTTATAAATGCAGTTAACTTACACAAGTTACAAGTCAATAGCTTACAAGCCAACCGTGTAGTTTCGTTAGCCACATCATCGCCTATCATCTAGAAACCGGATACCTAGTTGATGCCTATCATCTAGAGACAGAATAGTTGATCTAATATGTGAATGAAGATGTTTATTAATTAATTTTTAGAGAAAGGTAAGGCTTTCGTGGTATTTATAACCTACAGATTTACGGAAGATATCTCGAACTCTGGTTATTACCGTCCGCATGCAAAACTGATAGTTTCTCGTTTAGATTTAGCATTAGAAGGTAGATAAACTACACAAACCCAATTAATTCTAAAGTCTCCACAGAAATACTCCGAAACATATTTTTCCGGATTTTTGTCATTTGCTTTACCTGAGCCATATCCTCCGCAATCCCTAGTCTTAAGCAAGGGATAACGCAAAGGGCAGTATAAATATTAGCCCGACTCAATAATGAACCTTTTGGCAGGAAGTCAGTCGCGAGAGTATAATATTATTTACCTATTGTCCAACAAGGATAAAGGGTGATTTTGAACAAATGTTTCTATGGACGCTGTAACATTTTATGGGATGGAAAATTTAATTTGTACAGTTCTATTGTATAATGGTAACTGTGGTTTGTTTCCTTAAAACATAAGGTCATTTTCTTTGTCAAAGCTTTTGTATTGCATCAGTGCCTACTTTTGTCTACACTGACGTACCATGTGAGCATAATTTTAAGCCTCAACTTTTTTTTCGTTGGTATATTTGTTTAACTGTACCTTACAGGGAAAGAAAGATATTCACAATTAAACATTAATAATAACAAAAAATTTTGTTTAAAAATAAACATTTATCATCCTACTTTTTTCTAAACATTACAACTCAACCACCACCACACAAACATACAGGCTGATCACAAAAACTCCCGATTATATTTTTTCTGTTCTTGGAAATGTAAACCGTTATTCCGGCGCGATAGTGTCTGGTCGTCGTCGTACTAATTAGACGGAGCCACTTCACCCGAGGGCCCTCGCTCTAAGGCGAAAGAGTTTCTTTGCGGAGTATACCGACGCGCTCTACTTAATTTACATGCATTCTGCCATCTATGCTGAGATCGAATTGAATGGTAAAGTGAGTTAACTACCGATTATGTCGTGGTGGAAATGTGGAGGAGTATTCGATTGGTAATTGAGTGTAAGATTTTTTTTTATTTCTGTATCGATTAAGTGAAGTTAAGTGAATCTATCGGTTTTACTGAAAAACTGACTTTTGAAATATTTGTATCAGTTATAATGCCCCCTTTTCCAATAAGAAGTTTAATTTCCATCATTAAACAAAAGCTTCAGAAACTATAGTTTCTACAAACAGATTCAAATATTTTCTCAACAAACAATCTAAAATACAATTTGTCATCAAAGTATCACTCAAATTGAGAGAAAACTCTTAAACGGTGTTCAAAATTAAAGTTCGGCCATTCAGAGAATGCGTTCCTGACACGTCGCGATTGAACTGACGACGTAATAACATTCATTGATTATTGATATAATAATGTTGTTTTAATGCTCCTCAATTGTTAAAACGGTAAACAACCAGCAAAAATATTTTTATCGTAACTGCAACGCCATTGCAAAGTTACGTCGTCAGTTCAATCGCGACGTGTCAGGAACGCATTCTCTGAATGGCCGAACTATAATAATATTGAAGCATAAAATGTTGAAAGTATCAACGTTCTACAAAATGGACGTTTATTTATTTTTTGAAATAGCCGCCATTGTATTCGTTAACGCGACACTCGGCGTGTTATAAACTGTCAAAATGTCGGATAAATTAAAAATGAAAACGCTATGAGAAGCTCATTATTGTGGTGTGTATTAAGAATAAAAATGTTTTAAGATTTTATTGAGGTTAAAAGTAGGGTAAACGATATTTTAAGTGTGTGATGCCTCTGATTAATTTATACATTATATATGAAATAAAGTCACATTAGTTACACTATTTATAACTCAATAACGGCTGAACCGATTTGACTCAAAATTTGTCGGAAGTTTAGAAACATTAGGAGACGGACATAGAAAATCGTAGGCAGAAACTAGTGTTTTTATAAAAATACTAACCATATCTAAAAGAAATACCAAACGAAACACTAATTTCTTTACATAAAAATGCCATCACAGCAACCTGTATAAAAATAAAAGGCATAAATATTCGAACGCCGGAAAAAAATCGCTTCAATTTTTTTGATCGACGCAGATTCAATTCCGAACGTTGATGGCTAATTGGTTTCCACGAAAATGTGTTCCCTTATATCCCATTTTAATTCGTCGCTCTTGGCGGTCTCGGTTAGATACCTATTTATTCAAGATGGGCTGTCCTGTCGCATCATTTTCGGTATTACGATATTACGCCTGTGGGTGAACCGTCTCGAATGTTCTTACTATCCTTGTAAGTTATATAAGTTGGGTGTTAGTGGAAAAATGCTGGAAATTATTGTCATGGTATCCTGTAGGAAATGAAGTTAGGTAGACACGCGTGTGATATGGTCATATTAACTCATAGGTTTAGTGGTCATAAATGTGGAAAGAATCCTTTGGTTTAATTTATTAAGTAGTATATTTTCCATGCAGCAATTTTTCAATAGCTTTTCTCAAACGTTCTTTCTATACTTATCAAGTATTAACTGCGTACTTTATGTCTTGGTATTCGTAACCAATCAGAGAAGTAGCTTCACTCTTCGGAATTCTCGTTAATAAACCTTTTTATAACATGGAAAGACCAACCTGATGTTGGGCGGAAACCACTATTTTAATTAAACAAAAAATATAAGAAGTAATTAACCACTGGGCTGAGTGGTGTACGCTGTTACTGCAAAAGTACAAGCACTAATGACTCTCACAGGTACTTGTGAAAACAACTGAATATTACTGCATATGGTGCTCGCCGGTTTAAGTTATTTGCTCAATAATAATTCTTTTTAATTGGTGCCTGAGCTGCAGTTTTTTAAATATTTTTATTTTAAATTTTCTCCTATGTGGCTTAATTTTTGCTAGCACAATTAACCATTAAATGTTTTGTAGTTTATAAAGTTCCTTTTTCAAGAATAAAACTTATAACCACTCGAACGTTCGTGGCTTATCTACTAGGCGACTTCTTACTTCAGAATTAAATTAGGGTTAGGCAATAGTGATTTCTAAAAGTGTAAACATTAACGTATTAGCAAGTCTTATTACTATCAAATAAAGGTGGCCTTACTTTACCTGCAAGTTACATTTGTTCTCAATCCTCAACATCTTGACCCAGCCGGCTTAAATCCTGCAACTTACGCGGCCCTACCAACTATGAGTATTTTTCCTCAACGCGAATACCGGGACGAAAGACAAAGGAAAAAGCAATGCCAAGGATATATTATCGTCTTAAGGTGACGTGTATGACGATAAAAGAAAAACAGGAGCGGAAAAAGATAAGAGAAAAAACATAGGGGACAAAAAAGGTTAGGTACTGGCTGAGTAAAAAGCTGCAAAAAAAGAAAATTATTTGTATTTTCCGTTACTTCTCAGTACATGTATGATGTAATGACGTACTAGCTTTTGCCCGCGACTTCGTTCGCGTGGAATAGTGGCTTCCGGCAGATTTTTGGTTTGAACAATAGATGGCGCTGTATGTCTGGAATATATAAATATTTGTTGTAATAAAAACTATCCTATGTCCTTTCTCCAGATCCAAACTATGTCTGTACCAAATTTCATACAAATCAGTTCAGTAGTTTAGGCGTGAAGAAAAGACAGACAGACAGAGTTACTTTCGCCTTTATAATATTAGGATATGTAGGTATGTATCTGACATAGTTTTTTTTTGTCAATTTTTGTCAGTAATGATTCGAAAGAATAACAGCGGCTACCCTTTTCTTGGAAACGCCATCAATTCGGCAGATCCGTTGAAACAATGAGAACAAAAAATACTCGGTCCAGCTCTGAGATAGAATGATTGACGAGCC
The DNA here is from genome assembly GCF_022581195.2 of Helicoverpa zea. Classification (NCBI taxonomy): domain Eukaryota; kingdom Metazoa; phylum Arthropoda; class Insecta; order Lepidoptera; family Noctuidae; genus Helicoverpa; species Helicoverpa zea. Next base: position 4,502,930 of record NC_061468.1, read on the forward strand.
CTAACCGAGGGGAGAGGGACGGAATAATATCACATTATATCTATTGAATATAATATGTGTGTGTGTGTATGTTACGCCTTCTGTTAAATCTGGTGATTTGAACATAAATCATATAAATCAGGTTGTTATTTGATAAAATTGCGTTAAATATGATAAGATTATTTTAGAAGACGGGTGCACTTGAAGCTTACCCAGTTGTCTATGCCTCCATTGTGTTATTTTCCAAGACTCTCCAGATTTTTTCTATTTTGAAGCCCCAACAGCATAGTTTATTTTGACCAAATCAAACCGCTCGGGGCATTCATGTTATAATATTTACAACCAGGTCATGTCAAATTTATTCAACGAAAACAATACAATAACGTTATCAAACTAATATGCTTGAAGCAATTTAGTTTAGTTATCCGGTGTTAGGCTAAAATTCATATAAATTTGAATCCAAATTATATAAATATGCTGACGCATTGTTGTAGAGCGTAATTTGTCATCAAAATTATCCTACATTTTGTATACAGTTTGCAGTAAACTCTTTGTGTACTGGGCTGACAATAATTAATTGCTCGTGGTCATAGATTAAGCAGACTGGACATACGGTTACGAGATATTCAAATAAATTTTTAGGGAACTTGTAGCAGGGAAAATAAATAGAAGGGTCTTTTGTAACATAGATGCGATCTTAGTTTCGCCATATGTGCAATGTAAGGCTTATCTTGCTAAGGACATTTTGCAGGTTTTGCTAGAGCAGCTAAACATACCTTCCGAAATGTATCAATGTTGTAGTAATTTGGTCAATCTTTTTCTTAACAACTTAAACAGCAAAATTGTGCAGTTTGCAGTTCAAGGCTAATTTCTAGGGTTGTAAAGGTAAAACTGAAGGTGTTATGATTTCTTAGCTACAGTCCTGATAAGGAAAAATCTCTGATTAACAATAGATTCATCTTTACAGTGACTGAACAAAGACCCTTTTAGCAAAGTCTATCTATACAGAAACTCCTGCCCAGCCCTCATGAATTACAGGCATGATGTTATCCATTTGTTTTTTCAATAGAAGCTCTCATATCTGGAGCCGATAGCGAGTATCTAATCGATTGGTATTCATTGTGCGTGCGTATCGATCGTGCGTTTAATAAAGCTCTGTAATAGAGAACTGACCCGGAGCGGTAAGCAATCTTCAGATACGCTGCTTTCATGGACTTTGCTTCTTTGAATCGAGGAGGTATCTGATATAAGAAACAAAGAAAACTGGATTATAGCATTAAAAACTCCTGTTTAAAAAATCTGTCTACTGCTATATATCTACCAAAATCGACGTAAAAGTCAGATTGATATATTGAAACTACCTCTAGGCTGATTAAATTAACACTTTTTCTACGTGAAATTATATTGGAAAGAACGCCTTTTACAGACACAATGTAACCAAGTATATACTTGAGTTTTTATTCTATTAATACTAAACAGGATATGCCCTTTATCTATAAACCTTATCAACACCAACTTGACTGATAAGTTCTGAGCTAAATGTCAATTAAGACCTGTCACCACTCCCATCACCATGAGTGTTGTAATCTAGATATGGATAAAAATATAATCCCACTCGTTATGTATAAAAAGGTTTTAATTACACAATCTTAAATATCATCGCATGTGTGTTTTTGTTTCTCGTAAAAACTAAGCAACTGATTTTCAGCTCATACTTACACCATGATAAGTAGTACATTGGCTACTTTTTATCCAGTTTTGGGAAGTAGTACCCTGTGGACGCGAGCAAAACAGATTTAGATATTTTTCATATAAGTGTGTGTAAAAATACCAACACAATATATAAAAAACCGGCCAAGTGCGAGTCGGACTCGTGCACGAAGGGTTCCGTAAATTACAGTTAAATCAACCTATCTCAAAAACTATAAGAGATACTTTGATCAAACCAAAAATCGTTGAAAGAGTTAATTAGCATGCATCACCTCTATTTTTTTTAGAATTTTATACCCCGTAGTTATAAAAATAGAGGGGGGGGGACATACTTTTTACGACTTTGAGAGCTGATATCTCAAAAACCGTTCACTTTAAGAAAAATGTTTTTTAGAAAACTTTATATCATTTTAAAAGACCTTTCCATTGATACCCCACACGGGTATGTACATCGAAAAAAAAAAATTCATCCCTCAGTTACATGTATGGGGGGCCCCACCCCCAATTCTTTTTTTTACTATTTAGTGTCATATTTTTGTAGCGGTTCATACAACACATATTCCCATCAAATTTCATCACTGTAGTACTTATAGTTTCCGAGTAAATCGGCTGTGACAGACGGACAGACGGACAGACGGACATGACGAAACTATAAGGGTTCCGTTTTTGCCATTTTGGCTACGGAACCCTAATAAAACGATAAATAATAGATAGAGCATATAGAGAAAACCAAATATAGACATAAGTAGAAATGACGTCTACCATCTCGAGAGGACGCTGAGTTTTCCGCAAAAGTTGGAACATTATGAATTAAATAAACATTCATAACATCATGTCTGTTTCCCTTGATAAATTAGACAGATATGCACTTGTAGCATTCTGATTTCGAATTAGAATTTAAGCTGCTGGGCAAATTCTTTGAAAAATACAACGACACTTTAATACCTTACCTTCATGCTTGCACCTGTTGTAATTTGTGAAAAGAAAATCATATATTACTAGCTTCCGCTAACGGTTTCTACCCTGCCCCATAAGAACTGCTTAGCACACTTGCATAAAAAGTACTTATAAACCAATAGCCCTCCTCGATAAATGGGCTATCTAACACTGAAAAACTTTTTCAAATGGGACCAATAATAGTTCTTCAGGTTAGCGCGTTCAAAGAAACAAACTTTCCAGCTTACAATATTAGTACAATCCATCAAAATATTCACCACAACCTAATTAAGTATATGCCAACAAAACACAGCTTATTCTTCTAAACACAGCACAATTCGCTTGAAAAGAGTGGGCGTATCAAATTACGTAGGCATTCAGTCAATCAGTCATCATAACGGGACGTAAATGTCGGCCATTAAACGTGAACGTTACCTATAAAGTGTACTGTGTACTGTGAACTGTGTTGTGTATTACGCTTTTTTCTGTAGGATTAGGTATTGGCTAATTCATTGAATGGTTCTATTTATTTATTAAATACTTTTTAGCCATTGTACAATGGTCAATGGTGGACTTAACACCTTAGGCGTTTTCTACCTGTGTGTTGCGTTCACTTAATAATTTATTGTTATTTAGTTAATATTGTTTTTTTATAACACTTTTTTAATACCTAGCTAAACTTTTTTCTATTTAATTCTGAACTAGCCGTTTTCCCGTGGTTTCACCCGCGTCCCGTTCGAATTACTGCCCGTACCGGGATAAAATATAGCCTATGCTATTCGGAAAGAATGTAGCTTTTCAACAGTAAAATATTTTTTCAAAAAAGTTCAGTAGCTTCGGCACGTTTAGGGTACAATCAAACAAAGAAACAAAAAAAAATTCTCTATTACCTATATTATTACCTATATACCTACAGTAAAAATACAAAATGTATTAATTTAAACGAAATTGTTCCTTTCCAATGAAAAACAAACTGGTTCTGCTTATGCTAGTGATTATAAGAGCTCGATTAATTATAATCCCCGGGTAAAGCATTAACAGGAAAATTATTTCATAATAAGTAAGATTCTTTTAAAAACTTCACCGCTCTAATTTCCGAAATCTGAAGTAGATCAAGATTAATTTCACATCAACTTTGGATTTGGGTCAGAGTTTTCATGAGCTCTTTTAAAATTTTTAGTTCACCTAAAATAAATAAGTCTAAGAAAAAATTTACCTATTAGGTACTATTAAACAAAAAAGTTCTTTCAGGACTTTTAATTAATAAAAATATAAATCAAATGCTAATTTGTTACTAATAATTAGTTTTTATCAATTAAATCGCTTACACATTCAAGATTGTCATATAAACAATTGAATAATATGTTGAAAATTCTTTTGTTTCATATTGTTGCCTGTAGCGCCATCTATTGTCGAGTAGCGGACTTGCCTGTGCAAAAACTTAAAAGCTATTGTTAGTTCCATTGTCAGCCGTAATAAGCTACAATGTCGCTTCAACTGACACTAAAGTAAAAATATAATTTGTACTGAAAAAAAATCTCTGACTTTTCGGAACTATTTTGTAAATGGACAAATGTTGACTTTGTAAATTATGGATTATAACCTGGTTACTACTAAAAAACCCAACACCAAAATACATTTCCGAAGAACGATAAAAAAAAATCTTTTCACATCATTTTTGAAGCCCTTGTTACCTACATTTAAAGTGTGCCGGATGTCGTCAACACAATGCAAGAAACATAGCTATAAAATACGATTGTTAGTAGCTTTTCAAAGAAGCCATTTTCTTTTGTCCGGGTTACAAAGGGCAGTATTCAAGGGCGGTGCGAAGGCTGTGTGTTTGTTTAGCGGCCGATATTGCGGATTAGGTCGTGATCCACATTTTGCCCGCTCACCTGGAGTGCTTGGGTAAACGTAACATTGAAAAGGTAGCTGGGGTTAGTTGTAGTTCCATTGTCTGTCGATAGATGGCGTTCGTATTTTTGTTCTTTTCCTACTTTTATTGTGTTTTGAATGTACTTACACATAAAGAAATTAAAGAAAGATTATTATTTAAAAAATAGTTAGCCCAGTACCATGTTTCTTTAATTGTTAGATTGATGAAAACATTATATTTGGTGATCAAAATGTATCTTTCTCATCGTACTTTACTCGTAAGTAAAACATCAAAAAATATTGCCTTATTATATCAATTTTACGTATTTTCAATTAAATTAATATTGCCTAGTATTACTCAGTTCTTTCACAGAGGAATTGTATTGCCAATTGACAACTAAATGCATGGAATATCAATGTGCGTATACATCTATCCAATATCTAAACGATATTAATCTACAAATAAACACATCAATAAATTACAAAACAGAAGAGATAGCTAGAATGTTCAGACCACCAACGCATTACTTACCTAAATAAAATGCTTTCTCCAATTCTTGGAAACGGTACTAACACTCGCAAAATGAAATTTATTGCTCCGTAACCTCAGGAGTACAATATTTAATGCAAACGCTTCAGTGGGCGCAAAGTTTCGAGAAAGCTCATGCTCCTTTCATTTTTCATAACCTTTGTAAGGATGCGGATTGCGAGTGTTTATGGCGAGAGCTAAGAATAATTGCGCTCAGCTGGACAGAAACGCACAAATGTCAAAGTTGGGGTAGGACGCGCGGGAGGGAAGGGGTCGTCGCTTCAGGTGCGGGGCGCGGCGGCGCACCGGCCCGCGCCACGGCCAGTGCTCGCCCGGCCCCCAATCCGCGCGCATGTCCCCAAGACATACCCCTTCACTACAATTTCCACACAACGCGACTCCGTTACATAACCCCCGAAGGGCACATTAAAACCTCATAGTGTTAAGGCTTCTTTCTGTGATCAATAAATTTTAGCACGTTTTACACGCGTAGATTAGGTTAGCGTTACGTAAGCCGCCGCCGTCCACGAAGCTTCGCTTGCCACCGCTTTATTGTGATATTCGGTTGTGATATATTCGTTTAGGCTAGCTTTTTGCTCGTAGGTACCTAGTATCATAGGCTAGTGTATTGTTGATAATCGCACTGTTAAGTTTGGTCGTGTAGCGGAGTCGTGTACGTCTAAGCCGCCGTTTGACGTTGTGGAAATTGGATCCCATTGGTCCCATAATCCTGTAACTTGTTGATCGTGTTTGTCCTGCCCTTGTCCTTGTGTCCCGTGTTCCTGGTCGCACGGTGAGCACTGGGTGGGTATCCGGTCGGTAGTCGCGCGGGACTTGTTGATCGCGAGGTGAGAATGCGCGCGTAGCGCTCCCGAGTGTGGCTCGTCACGGATTCGCGCGGCTGGTGGCGGCGCGCCACGCCATCTGGCGGCTGCGGCGCTCCGGCTCGCAGCCGGCGCACGACAACAATGACCATGAACAGACCAACCATCTGTACGTTTCTTCCTCTATCTTCAATTCTCAATGTCTGTCTTGCAAGCTTCTGTAACCATGAACTATCATTGCCTTCACTGTCATTCTCATTTCTATCCTCTTTTCTGTTTTTATTTCACAAACATCTCAAGCCACCGCCACACTAATAGAGAGGCCTATGACGATAAAAAAGGGCTTCTCATTTTAAAAAAGTGGGTAAATAAGTAAAGCGTCTGTGCAAAGAGTCCAGTCAAACCTATTTCCGCGGCTACCCTTTCACATTCAGTTTGTTTTGCTCCGTCTACCAGCTGCTCACTCGCTTTACATTTCCAGTTTTAATTTTTCCCATTTCAAGTTGGAGTTGTGGATCCAGTCTGCTGTTTGCATCGTCGGCCATAATGCAATGCCTGCCATAATAATAAATGTTGTTTCCACAATTGTTGTTTTATTTTGCGTTTTGATGTCACCCCTGCAGCGTATGGGTAAACATTTGTGCTTATTGTAGCTTTATGTATAGAGAGGAGCGATCGATGTTTAGATGAAGTATTACGCAGACGCACGTTGATCAATGTTACATGTTTAGTACATAATATATACTCGTTCATCAGTCACTCATGCCTCAGTCGATTCTGTTACGTAATGGCGCCCGATGTGGGACTACTTTTGACTTAGGGAGTACTTGTTATTTTGTTTTCTGGAATGTACACGTGTAGACGTGTACCATAATAATGAATACAACAATTAAAACCATGAAAAAAGCCATTAACAATTTCATACATTGGTATATTCATGCCTTGGGGAAAACTTTTTTAATACAAGAACGTAATAAATCAACTAGACCATTATGCGAATGCCAAAAAATAATATTTTATACATACTGTCATATATCGTAACGATTTCACTTCTGCAAAATATTCAGCTAAAATGGGTCACAGCTATGTTCTCATAGGATGCAACACTACATCGTTATTTCGACCCAAAAAAAGTATTTAATGCAATAAAAACAAGTCCTTGTACCGACCTTGACCAGAAATTTAAACCGAACGCGTTCAGATTCGGATATTGCGATGTGACTCGCATGAGAAGTAAAATACTTGAGAATGGTAGATTCAATAAACTTCTTCGTCTTTCTATAAATTTATTGGATTACTAATGGCACCCAACGTGGGACAAAGTTAATGTTATTATCAAGCTAAGAAAATATATCTGTTCTGTTCTGGTAATGACACCTACTTAGTATTCTTACATAGTATTTTAGAATAAATTGCTTCAGACTCGGCTAAAAATAGCTGGGATAGAATTTCTCGTGGGTGTCGTAAACATCGAGCGATTGAATAACTTCAGTACGATACCGGCATTTCACTCACATTTCACACTACTGTTTGTTACCTAAGCTATACAATAGTAAATTAAAAACCCTGAGTGTGAATCAATATTTTGATTTACACAAATGGCACCCAACGTGGGACTCAACACATTTTTGTGACTCGTTATTACGAAGGGATATACACATTACCATATCATAGAAAACACCCTTCTGATATCAAAAAAGGCATTGACTGCGCGGGTGTGATCAAATTATAATAAAAAAGAGCGTGTCGACCGCTTTCTGAGCTAAAAATAGATGAAACTCCATCCCGTGGGCGTCGCGTAGGAAGCAAGGACAGATATTCTAAATGGTTGTCTGTGGCTAGGCTTGCGTGAAATTGATATCTAGATTTATATAACGAGAGATTTTATATACATATGTACATACTGTACATTCGTTTGTATACAGTTAATTGGTGCTTCAATATATGTTGACTTATTTGAAATGGCACCCACCGTGGGACAAATTTTGTGCATCTATTTTCGTAAATAAGGTTTCCTTCAGCTGTTAAATCCGAATGACCAATGAATAGATATTAATAGCCATCTATTTTTAGATAAAGTAAAACTGATAGCATTGCTCGTAGGAATTGGTGAAGGGAAAGGGATTCTATCAATATTTAAATTGGTTGGGATCTTTCATGGTCGAATTAACTGCTCGCTTCCTCTTTATATACCAATTTCTTTAAGAATATTTTCTTTTCCTGCTGATATTTTCATTGATATACAAAACAAACTGAAGCTACGTTTGAAGCTTTAGTTTGGCTTTGAAATATAGTTCAGAACCTCATTACAGTTGGCATCGACTTCCACATGTTTTGGCAAAAGCAACAAGCTTGAAAGGAACAGTAATGTCATAGTGCTTAACCTAGTTCTTATTCTCCCCCTCCACAATATTCCTTAGTTGAACAATACATGTGGCCGTATTCCAATGCAAAATTCACTTGTTGAAACTTCAAGCTAAATAATTAGGACAACGTTCTAGTTTCGCTGCGTTCTTGGAAAGTATTTACGCAAATCAAAGTGTTACTACTACAAGGTTTTCATTTCTGAGAAATATGGGGTTAAATATCCACGTTTTTTTATAAAGGTCATGAGTTAAATACTTGCAAGTTTTATTGACATACTTTTTCTGGTTAATGAAGATGCTCTTAATGAGCACGTGTTTGACAATTGTAATTTTACTATATTAATGTAAATGACGATGTGATATGCCTTTAGGCTACAGAAGCGTATGATGTCACATGATGTCACAACTTCACCGCTTTATTGATTTTTAGGAAACAGTATTTATGGCAGAAATAGTGACAATCGAATGTAGAAACGTAAATCATTGACATCACAAGTCTACTGGAATAAGAATATTTAACAAATTAAATCAGTATTAAGTCAATCAATAGCTTAAGAACTGTACAATGCCAATCAAAAACTACGTAATAAATACCACCGGTCAATTCTCAAACTTCCGAGTTTTATTACAGTCATTTCTCGACCATAAATATACCGATTTTATTCGAATGAGTAGTGTTCGTAAATATCAGATAAGAGATAATGGATTACATATGTTCTCGCTTCACAGTTATTATACCGGTCGATAGAAGTTCCGATTGAGCGTAAACAACACGAAGTAAGGAAAGATGGGCGGAGATGCTATAATACAGTTAGGACAGGCAGATTCTTCTAGGTCAAATACATACATACGGTGGGCATAACCAAAACGATCAGTTACCAACGAGACGTTCAGGTTTTTGAGGCATCTGTCAAAGATATTTGGCATTACATAAAATGATTGCATATAAGGGCGAAGACCGTAACGTTCCTCATCCCCCGCATTTTGGTGCGTTTCTTTCTTAGGAGATTTTCCGTTACGACACCTCCGCTAGTCATTTTGTTCTCCATGGTAAACAATAAACCTCGGGTCGATGACATTTCAAATCGATAGAGTTTTATCGATGTTTCGAATCGAGTTTGGAACTCCTTGAGTGAGTTTGAAGAAGCGTTAAATACTTTGGTTTAGTTTTACAATGAGTCATTGTTCGGTTTAAATATTTTATTGCCTTAGCTGAGGTGGCTTTTTACTAATATATAGGAACCATATACCGAAATGGAATGAAGTATAAATACATAATAGAAAATAGAGAAACGGAATATTAAAACTATAATTATAATCATGTATACAGTTGTACAAACAAATATAGACATACGGTTTTTTTATTTTTAACCTAGATAGAGTTGATTTCTAACAATAATGAATGATACCGTACACAGTGTAATATTACCTACGAGTTAATAAACCAATCGATATTCCATTACGGTAATAACTTTAGTAGTAAGTAACTATTCACAGAGCCACGCAACCCCGCCTTAAATATACCCCCGACTTTAGCAAAACAGAAATAATAAAAAATACCTCAGTATCAACAAAACGTTAAAAGCATTATGCTGAAAGTATTATTATTTTTAATAAACTGCTGTCAATCAACGCTTGCCAAATAATAGCCGTTCATTTTTACATAAAGTTTTCTTTAGAAATTAGATATATAAGAAAAATATGAGTTTCGGGTAATAAAAAATCACACAATTCATAAGGTCCAAGGGGTTAAGCAGCAGTAGCCAAGGCCACTACATAGATGGGTGCCTACGTGTAGTAATACAAACATTCCTTGTTTTTATGCTATTACATAATAGCTACAACAACCTATTTTAAGACGACAGGAATAGACTTCAATGTAACCCAATTTTATATTTATATAAAATAGGATATAAAACTTTTTACAAGAACCTTTCAAGCGAAAGCAGTAGGACGTGGGCGGGAGTAGCAAGGAGCGGTGCGGGGTGAAGGAGGGGGGGTGCTATTTGCAATCGACTCACGTACAAGCCCGAGCTTCAGACTTCAGCATATAGTTAGGACGAAATACATTTTTTTTAACTTTTACGTAATATTCGCGTTATTGTTTCTGTTAATTTATAGAAGGTTGTTTTATGTAACTGTTCTATTTATATATTTTACAGAAATAAGTAAACTTTACTTTTCAAGAGGAATAAATAGGGGTTTTTTGGCGACGTCTTCTTCCTAGAAATGCATTTAAAAAATGAAACAAAAATAGCATTTCCAAGTTTTTCACTCTAAGACGACGACTTAAAGATTACATGGACAATTAAACATGATTCAGATTTCAAATTCAAATATAACCAGGCTTAACTAGTTTACTATTTAATTAAATGAAATTACTCTTCTAATAGACAAGCGTATTACCATTACGAGTAACAATAACAGAGCAGTTTATGATTATGTTTATCTCCTCTCGAGATAATCGCACAAACAGAGGGATGCTGAGGAAAACGGGCTCAATAAATACTTCCTCTTTAGTGGATCGTAAAAATTGTACGATAGAACCAACAAGTACATTGATATGTATATAATGTATGTACGTATATGTATCAAAAAGTGTATGTAAAAATATACGTATACATAAATGACATGATTTAGACGAAGTAAAAGACCAACCTCTCAAGTATGAGTGTGCGGGTTCGATCCCAGGTCAGGCAAATACCATTGCAGCTTTTCTAAGTTTGTATGTATTTTCTAAGTATACCTTGGACACCAATGACTGCGCTTCGGAGGGCATGTTAAACTGTAGGTCCCGGCTGTCATTGCACATCTTTCTTAGTCATTACGGGTATTTAGAAGCCAGTAAGTCTGACACCAGTCTTACATTAGGGGTATTGGGTTGCCCGGGAAACTGTATTGAGGAGGTCAGGTCGGCAGTGGATCCTTGCAAAACACTGATACTCCGCTGCATCCAGTTAGACTTGGAGCTGACCCTTACATAGTTGGCAAACGCTACCCAAGTAACATATAGGCAGATGATGTATAGTATAGGTATGTTTATATCATCCTCAGAGCCTTTTTTCCCAATCATGTTGGGGTCGGCTTCCAATCTAACCGGATTCAGCTAAGTACCAGTGCTTTACAAGAAGCGACTGCCTACCTGACCTCCTCAACCCAGTTACCCGGGCAACCCGATACCCCTTGGTTAGACTGGTGTCAGACTTACTGGCTTCTGACTACCCGTAACGACTGCCAAGGATATTCAATGACAGCCGGGGCCTACAGTTTAACGTGCCATCCGAAACACAGTCAAAGGTGTCTAAGATATACTTAGAAAGTACATACCAACTTAGAAAAGTTGCATTGGTACTTGCCTGACCTGGGATCGAACCCGCGCATTCATACTTGAGAGGTTGGTCCTTTACCCACTAGGCACTAGGTATAAAATTTATATATATGTATAAAATGTAGTTATACTTATAAAATATGTATATACATTACCCCTTTACCAACTCATGTAAATAAGGCTTAGGAAAGGAATTGAAAAATGATTTGACGGTGACATAGGCGCGTAGGCCGGTCACGTAGCCGCCGACTACGAGCTACGGCGTAGCGGCTCGTAGACCTATATCCGGACGAATACATCTTTTGAATAAACTCGAGAAGTTTTAAAATTGAGATTTTTTATATCTTAATTAGAAGAGGTACGTACCTATTTTCTTTCAGTGATTGTATCTTTTGAAGTAACCTACAAATTATTATTAGTATTTGATGTTTGTAAGATATTGGCATCCTTGGCATCCTCCAAAAAGGAGGAGGTTTTCAATGCATCGGAATATTTTTTTGAAGGTTCATTTTGTAAACGACATTACTAATATCCAGCATTTCATTAAGCAATATCCGTAAAAAACACTGCTTGTTACCAAAACTGATTTGTCCATTATATCTATAAAGCAATCTGATTTCCCACCCAATAACATCATAATAGATATAATTATGTACCAAACAAATCGAATATCAGTAGAACGTACCATAAATATTTAATAACCATAGACTTGATAGAGGGACACCCTATTTAATGCTGTGATCCAGTAAAAGCGACAACTAAAGAAAGTAGCGCAAGCGATATTTTATTCATATGGCGTTTCAACTTTCACGCTATCAAGTTATATTGCTTCGGAAGGGAACTTTGGCTGGTAGATTTACTTACTTTCTTTGGATATGTTTATTTTGAATAAGTGGTAAATAAATATCTAGGTATAATCTATAATCTCCTACACTCTAATACATTTATTCAACGAAAACACCATCATCCTCCGAGCCTTTTCCCAACTATGTTGGGGTCGGCTTCCAGTCTAACCGGATTCAGTTTTGTAGCGACTGCCTGTCTGACCTCCTCAACCCAGTAACCCGGGCAACCCAAGACCGCTAGATCAAAATGATTGCTTGACTTACTGGCCTCTGACTACACATAACGACACTACCAAAAATTTTTAATGACAATTCAAGGGAAACAAATCATGCTCAAAATTAAATGTAACACTTTTCGAATCGATCCCTGATGATATTATCGATACATACCAATACATGTATCGCATAAATCGCCTTGCACTGGTTGCCAAGGCTGCGCCGAAAGTGTAGCTCATATATTGATTTAGTGATTACCCGGGAGCCGACACGCGATCGTGAAAGCGAAAGGCCCCGATCAGTCTGTTTCCCACGGAGTAAGGAAAGACGAGCAGAGATGCCGTAATGTAGGTCGGCCAGGCGCCTTCTTCTAGGTCAAATTCGAACCACGGGCCAAAAAGATCAGTTACGAGTGAACTGACGAGGCGGTTGGTATTTTTTGAGACATCTATCAACGATTTTTGGTATTACTAAAAACAGTCGGGTCCAAAGTAGGTGTTTAAGAGCGAAAAGAGAGACGTTCCTCGAGTCCTGCTCACCCGCATTTTGGTGGGCTACTTTCTTATGCGATTTTCCGTCATGGCACCTCCACTTAGTCATTTTGTTCTCCATGGTTAGACCCACTTCAGTACCGCACATACACGATTCTTATACAACTTTTGATTAGAACGGGGTTATACGTAATAAAGGACGGAAAACTTTTGTAATAATAACTACAACACGCTTTGTTTCTTGGAAGGCTTAGATAGAGGTTTTATTAAACCTTTGCTTTGCTTGGAAAGTTACTGCAAGCTCGTACATTAAAAAATATATAAGTTCCTAAATAAATATCAATGCTTTTTGACTAGCATAAATAGAAAAGAGTTACAACAAGTCACTCAGTGGCCCATTAAGTCCGAAACCTGCTGGGGCTTCGGGATTTTTCGAAAGAGTTACCGCAGCCCTAAATACACAAAGGGCTCCAAAAAAACACAGATAGTATTAGTCAGTAAAAGAAGTCCTCTGACGACTTCCCATTTTTTTTAAAGTTACACTGGAATACTGACAAAATGGAACTGAAAAATAACCTTGGAAAGTTAACTTGCTGTCAGGCGAGTAAGTAAAATTAAAGAGTACCATATACTTAAATTGATATTGCAATAAGGTCAGTTGCAATCCACAAACTAATTTCACTAGTTAGCTAATTCTTAGAAGCAATATGGCTGCCACTTCCACCGATATTTGTTCACAGCTTATAAAATATTCATAAAACAGTAATCGTTCTTCGTAAAACCTTGAAATTTGCCATGTCAAGGATATTAGAACACGGCTGTTTGATGTGTTTTTTCTTTGTGCAAAAGTCTAGCCTTGGTTGTTCTACTTATTAGCTGCTTAAATTGTAAAGAAAAATAATACATTTATGAACTTTGAAATAAAACTTATAAAATTGATTCGAATGTACAATTCAATTCTTTGCGAAAGTGATGTGACCAATACCGACATTCACAAATTAAGTCACTGATAATAAAAATATATAAAAAGCACACTTTGGTGAGTTGAAACTCACTTAATAGTAAGCTCATAAAACAGTCTCACTTTTTAAACTTCAAAAAATATTGAAACAAAACAAATTGTCCATAATCCGTCATCTCGACCTTTCGTCGAAAATTAGGCTTCTTAGCTTCTAATATTAGACGGTTTCACGAAGTTCTCGTCAGACTACAAATGGTTTCCATAAATTATTCACAAGCAAAACGTCCCGTGTTTAAGACTAGTAATAAATTGGAATTTAGCGAACTCGCACACACGCGTTTTGCTTTGAAACAAATGACGACCATTTTTCTATTTGATTCCTCGAACGTTAGCCGCAGGATTTAAATAGAACTCACGAGAAACCCATAAAATAAAATGTTCTCTTGATTGCTTTGCAAATTGCTTTTGTTGAATAACGCAAGCTTAGAAGTTCTTTATGTCTTCCTCTGGATAGACTATAAGCGGCGACCACGAATGACTAGGGGCGCGAGATTTAAATGGGTGACCATTCGGAAACTTAGGGAAGGGGCGCCGAAAAAACAAGATGCTGTGGGCCCCAAAATATCCCGCACAGTTTATGATGAATTTTACTACAGCATGGGTAGACATGCCATCTCCTTTATTTTATAGCGTGTTCAGACAAAAAATTTTGACCAAAAACCAGCTAAACTAAACCACTATAAAAAAATTTTAACTACATCGTTACCCAGTGGTTAAACCAACCGACAGTCGTATCATTCAGTTTCATTAAGCCCTGACACGGAGTAAACAAACATTGAGGTAGGATGCCAATCTGACCACCGGTGTAAATTTACAATGTGACGTCACGTACCCGTTCACGGGGAATTAAAATGGCTTGCAACAGTCCTAGTTGGGGATAGAGGGTTTATCAGCGCTGTGTTATACATACGTACCTATGTAAAATAAAAAATAACGCCCAAATAAAAATGAAGAATGAGTATGTGAAACAAAAAATGTTACATATGTTTAACGAAAACTTAGTGGAATTCTAATCGTATATATTGTTTTTGCGGAACGTGTTGAACCCTTTGTACAGGTTTATTTTATTTCATAACGGACTAAAAAATAAATGTGATTATCTTTATTTAATCAGTACTAAATCTCTCTCTACAGCTAAGATCTCACTGCAGCAGTATATCAAAGGCAAACTTCCTAAGTATTGACCAAGCTTTCCAAGCAAGACAACCCCATTACAAGGGCAAATACCAGCATGATTCAGACACCATAGGCAGCACTATGACTCATTTCCCTAGATGCTATCTCACAAGCCGAGGGTTGTGACGTCATTAAGCCTACAGAAATAAACGCCTTGATTAGATAAAATTAAATAGCTTTTACTTACACGAAGGCTGTGTTGGATTAGGATTGTGTCAACAAGTAAGGGTGGGTAATTAAAGGCTTTGTGAAACTTATTTTGTATGTATAGACTTAGAGATAATAAAGGTCGGTTTACAAGGAGTTTTTTAAGTGAGTGTTAATCGAATAAAAAATAAAACCGCGTTTTAACAACAAAAAAAGCCAAAAAAAGGGATTTTATATTTTATCTTTATTGAAACTTTCCATATGATGACTTATTTATTACGCTCTTTTCAATTACAAACTTCCAGAGAATTGAACTATCAAATGATACCTAATTATTACATCTTTCATATTAATGGATTCCAGTCAGATTCATCCATTAAATACGCAATAAATAACATACTAAAGACATCCTCTATATTCTTTGAATGTTTCAATTTTATTTCAAGTCGTACATTTTACAGCCAATGGGCATGACATCACAGCTACATCCCTATCTCTAGAGACTGCCATCTCTAGAGATGGGACAGACTTGACATATTTATTTGTCATGACCCACTGGCATAATTCGGGACAAAGGCTACAAGAGTTCTTCAGAACCTAATGACATAATTGACCCATCTAGCCTTCCTTTGTTATACAGTTTCTTTTTTGTAATCAGATTTTTTTGTAGTACAGTGTCCTTGTATTTTGTACTGGTTTTGTTATCGTTAGGTATCGCTACGGATTATTCATATAATAGTTTGTTTCTGTTTATTTATGTAAAAAAATTTACTTCAAAAAACGCTATGCATCATATTTTAGATCAAAAATAATTAAGATTCCGAAACAAAAGAGGAGGTTTGATATCATTCATCACACTTAATTAAATGACTAATGTGTACTTTTAAATCACAATATAAACCACGCGAAAATTCCTTACATTATTTACCCAAAATAACTTTCACCACAAAAGGTTATTAACCTTCGAAACCCATACCCAAAACCGCATTTATACACCAAAAATAAATCAGCACCCTATTCAGAACTTAATACTGGCTGAAAATGAAACTACATCTGTAAACACGATGTTTAGTGTTCATAAGCCCCGAACAGACGCAACGACGTCGGCAGCCGCGATATTGACCCGTCTATATATAGAAGGGAACGTTCAGCGAATTTAAGCGATCAAGCGATTGTTGTTATCGCTTGAGAAGTGTTTGCACAACGTAATTAGCGCCGCGCTGTCTGGTGTGGCAGTGACTTTATGACGAGTGAGATTTGATTGGTCAATGGACTGGGTATTTGGAGACGTTCTTGTTTTGAATTTTATTTTAATAATGGCTTATTATCTTAGTGCAAGTACATGAATATTTAATGTTTTTATATATAATTTTATGATTTATAGTTACAATAATACACCATAATTTCATAGACATTTCGGTACTCCTTCGGCGATCACCAAGGGAATAATAACTCAAGCTATAAACTTAAGGGATCCCTTAGAATTAGGGGTTAAGACTCATTCCTCGCGTCCGTTAGTAATTTACCTTGTCTAGAATAATTCCTATTATTGTGTCAGCACCAACTTTTTCAATTACGATAAATCGGGCATCGGCGTGAAAGTTCTCGGGTTGGCAAAGGGTTAAGATATTATACGACTTTCGTGGTGGAACCTGCTTGAATAATAGGTGTTATTTTTAGGGAAAGGTTGAAGTATAAAGTGTATTATTTAATTTATTTGTTACCGTCTATAAACCTCATTGTTGGCTACAAACAAATGGTCGTGCGAATTCGAATTCAGTTACTTTTTATTAGAAATCCAAGTTGATAAGGGACCTAACTTGCCTACTTACTATTCTAACAGTTAATACATCAAATTGACGAACAAATCGATCAGCTTAAATGCCAAACGTGTTGCAAATGCGAAGGCTAAGAATTTCCTAGAATGAAATAAGGCCCATGTATTAAACTACTATCTTGCCCCATTATATTGATGAGTATTCCCCTGAAAATGATGTAGTAGGTACTTATTGGAACAACGTGACATGAACTTTTAAGTTATCCCTCTCTAATTAAATCTTTACTTAAATAGTGACTCAATCTATTGGAGTACCCACATATTATAAGTTTATAACTTTACTTTATCAGTACTAGGCCATACTTCCTGCAATTTCTACAACTTAGCTACTATCTTTTAATTTATTAAAATCTGGGTTACAATTTATGTTCTTTTCTCCATATAAAAGTATAAAATAAACCTTTGGAAAGCAATGATTTCTGAATGGTTCATGCAGTATGAAGCTGATGGATCGACCGGCAAATCCATCAGTTAAGTTTGATGGCCCATATAAAGCGAATGCATAAAATTTTCTGCAGTATTTCACAACTTGAACCGTGATAGCGCGAGAAGCTTGAAATTTTGAAAAATGATTTGTAAATTTTATAAATGTCGTATATTCATATTTTTTATGAGAAAATATTTTTAAATTAAGAAGCATTTTAAAAAACCATTTTAATTTTACGTTAGTAAAAGTACATTTCATGAAACACATGAAAGTCAAAATAGTAATAAATTGAAATTGATAAGGCAATTTTAAAATTAAGTAAATTGTTAAATCTTACTACAAGATGGGTTATATATAAGGTGGGTTTTACAGTTTAGAATTAGCTGGCTTACAAAAACCCTATTTACGTACAAACTTAAAGCCATTACTCTAATTGGAAATACTAATTAGCATTAGCGCCGTTCTAATTAAAAACAAACCTCATTTAAAGGTATTTCCAATTAACTTTAATAGTTGTATATGTATTTAGTATTTTACATGAACGGTTTTAGTTTTTATATCAAAATTAGTAACTAGTAACTTCGTTCTTTTCATTTCTATTGTTGGGCAAGTACTACGCCATCTGTAGTTAGTTGTGCGAACTAATAGAGCTTTTTTGTTAACCTTTAACTTATTTAAAGAATAAGGCCCTTGTTAACCATATTATACACATATAAACTTGTAAAAACCTGCATTTTATGCATATTTTTTATTCTTCCTAATAAAACTGATTGCATTGTTGAGCATTGTTCATACTTACAGTCTCACACAGTTATAATCGTTATAATGTTACAAATTCTGAAAACAGAATCCATTTTTGATGTCTCTGTAGCCAGATCTTCGTTTTGATGAACTTAATTTGTACTGAATAAAAATGTTTTCAGCTCAAGTGCATAAGTACTTTAGCTTTGAAGTCAAAATAAATTTATCTCTGCAAAAGCTTTTTGGAGTGCACTTAACCGTAATAAGCATCAAAAAAATATCAAAGGACACTTGAAACATCGCGACCGTGGCGCCATTATATGCTTTTCAGCGACGGTCAACTTTGACATCACAAAGTGCGATGTAAAAATCACAGATGGCGCTTTGTACAAAGAGTGTAGTTCCGCTACTTGATGCTAGATGGCGCTAACAAAACAAACTTTTTTATGAGAGTTATTTATTTACAACACTACAATAACATAATGTAGGCTTTTGATAAATTCAAACGAATAACACATTAGTCAGAAAATCATACCCAAGTGTAACACACTTGAAAATAATTGATCCAATTTTCAACCCTAAAATGGGGCAGTGACGTAACGGCCGTCGGGTGAACACGGCAGCTGTTTGCAAAAGTCATCGATGTCGGCACAAGATACACCCGTAAAGTGGTACAGTATCGACCCTGACCCCGAGGTCGCGTGCGGCCTACCTGAGCTGCCAGGGTTACATCGTCTACCAATAACTAGAGGGGTGGCCGACTTAGCTTTTATCGAGTGAAAGATTTCGCGATTTCGTTGAGCGCTGCTATTATTTTTATCTTTTGAATAGGTTCTACGTGGTTTCACAGGATTCGGCGTTTTATAAAATTTACTAGAGATTCATTTTATTACCCGTCTAGTTTTTACAAAGATTTTCTTATTCGTTTATTATTTTAAGGCGAATTTAACATCTTGGTTATTATGTACGTCATGTTAACAATAGGATAGTAATCATACCGTTCTTATAGATGACGATCAATACTTAGATACTTCCCTAAGTTATAAAAAGTAATTGCACGATCTAGGTAAAGCATGGAGTCACATTAAAACTAGATAAAATAAATTATTTTTCCAGGAAATAAAAAGTACCTAATCATATTCAAAGAAACTTAGATTTATTGTTTTTACCCATTCGAGATAGCATAATATTTTACCTATACCTAGGGCATGGAAAGCCACTTATTTATGAGAGTATTGTACGTGCTTGCCGGAGCCAACACGAAATGGTACGGCTTCGAAAACTGGGGAAAATGCACAATATGCATGCATGCATGACGGATTACCTACCTTAACGTATGAATTATTACAGGTAGGTACCTAATTTACAGGTCCTACTCATTTCTCCGTACCTACAAATCAATATTCAGTGAGAGAAATATTTTTTAAAAGCTCTGCCCTCGTCCTTTAGCTGCATTTT
This sequence comes from Helicoverpa zea, assembly GCF_022581195.2. Lineage (NCBI taxonomy): Eukaryota > Metazoa > Arthropoda > Insecta > Lepidoptera > Noctuidae > Helicoverpa > Helicoverpa zea. The sequence continues at coordinate 4,522,836 of NC_061468.1, forward strand.
GAACAGCGATTTTTTTTACTCAACTTTTATAATATCTTTATGTACTTGCATTTAGTTTTAGGTAGGTGGATACAAAAAACACCCCTCGATTTCCTATTTTATCGCATTTCAGCTGAAACCACATTTTATAAGCATTTAGCTTTATAGCACTATACACTAACACATAGGTTCCCAAATGGGGTTCCGCGGAACCCTGAGGTTCCGTGACAGGCCCTCAGGGGTTCCGTGGAAAATTCAAGATTTCCATATGGTAAATCGTTTCGCTTTTGACAATATTAAATTATTATTCATTTTCAATTAAATTGTTTTAAATATTGCATTCTAAAATTCCATTTAGGCACCATGTAGGTGGGTACCACTCGGGAGTGTAAGTCTCGTACTTTCGCGACAAGTGGCGGGGGAAGGCCACGGCCGCAGATAATTTAATTCCGTTTTTTACAAATTGTAAATTAACTTAATATCTCCAGGTCTTCGGCAATCGGCAAAAGTAGGTAGCGAGTCGGCCAAAATCACCGCATTTTTTGGGCTTATTTCATCGCCAGGATTATACGTTTTCATACATTTGACAGGACGTGAAATGACACGGCATACGAGTATTTCCAGTGGCTATTTTTACCATGAATCAAAGTGTGACAATATTTCCAATTTTTGCACCTCCGCGAATCCGAAAATTTCGCGACTCCATGTTACGTGTGATGGTTTTATGTTCGTTTAATTGATCAAGTATCCAACACCGAAAAAATTTCGTGCTCTTCCGTCGAGGTTTCCTTTGATGTTTATTTTTTATTCCTCTGGTTCAGAAAAAGCAACAGCGCTTTCTTCGCTAGCTGCATATTCATTTGCATTTGCTTTTTTGTGTGGATATTGTACTTTTTGAGACCTTATTAATTTACAGTGGTTTTGTTTATTTTGTGTAGGTACCTAAACTAAAAAAAATTCGCGCTCGCTTCGCTCGCGATGCCGGCTACCACTGGATCTCTTTCAATGCTAGCGGGTGCTTGGAACTTCTTCTTTTAGTTAAAAAAAATCGCGCTCGCTCGCCTCGCACCTGTACAAACCCAATCTATTTCTTTTTGCGTTTACTTTGTCAGTCTTCAAACTGAAAACTATTCACATAATACACAAAGTTAAGGGCGGCTAAATTGTTTTCTGGCCCGTGTGGCAGATAGCCATGCTACGCCGCTGAGTATAATGAATATGTCTCTAACCATATAACCATTTGGTGCGCTACCACACGCCACGAACCGTTCCTAAGTGTATTTACGTCTTACTTGAGCTAAGGTTCCGCCGAAAAATGGTGAAACGAAAAGGGTTCCGAAGCCAAAAGAATTCGGGAACCGCTGCACTAACATATACCTACCTATAATACTATTGCAATGTATCCATTTAGTTATCTGACTCATTCACTGACCCGGATTAGGGGTAACCAACCAACGTGCTGTACTAAGTACTTACAAATTATGTCAATAAGTTATCCCACGATAACAGCACTGTCATCAATCTAAGCAATGTATGTTACAATGAATAATACGCAATACATTTTTATTTACCTCACCTTCTTCACTGGGGTTTTTTCTCCAACCAAAGTTGCGCAACGAAGAAATGATTACAGTATATGCAAGCATTACTTACTGATAATTCTACAAATTACGTGTGTTGTGAAACTTTTTGCAGCGGTGATAATAATGACTTGTTTTATTGCAACGAACTTACCTAATTCTCTACTAATATAATAAAGAGAAAACATTTGTTTCCTTTGTTTGTTTGTATCCAAAAGGCTACGAAACTACTGAACCAATTTAAAAAATTCTTTCACTGTTGGAAAGCAACACTCTTCCCGAGTAACATAGGCTATATTTCTTTATCCGATACGGGAAGAAGTTACTGTTGAAACTGCGGGAAATCTAGTTACGTCGTATAGACATGCAATAACTAATATTAGAACCTTTAAAGTGGGCGATATAACAGACATTCTGTAATTCTGGGAACATTTCCAATTGATTCGGCACGTGTTGTTAGAAATATCCCGCGTATGTTACATTGGGCCTGATCGCCCATTAAAGTGTAGTATAGATAAGGTAAAAGGGTTGTTATGGTATTAGCCATATAAAATGGTTCTTCAATACGAATTTCTAGGTAAGACTTTGGCGCCGCTCTTGATTCATGTAAAATACATTTAGATGGGAATAAATTAATATTAGTTTTGGCTACAAGATCGGTTACTGCAACCTGCTGAATTAATGTAAGAATATCAATTTCATTCTACCGAGGAAAAACATGGTTATTTTGATGCAATATATGAATCCGTGTTTCGGAGAGCACGATAAACTTTAGATCCACCAAGGAGTTTTAGGTTGCCCGGGGAACTGGGTTGAGGAGGTCAGATAGGCAGTCGCTCCTTGTAAAACACTGGTACTCAGCTGAATCCGGTTAGACTGGAAGCCGACCCCAACATAGTTGGGAAAAGGCTCGGCAGATGATGATGATGTTCATGTATGCTCATCCATGTAAAAAACACGGTATACAATGTGCTTATATTGCATCTTTACGTATATTTTTTCTTTTATATTCCTACAGTAAAGTAAAGCACCATTTGGGTCTCTGGCCACTAGAGTTTAGGCGTGGTCCGCAATTCCAGAACACTTCCAAATGTGTTTAGAATTCTAAATGTGAGCGTTAAAAGGCTCGTTTTCTCTGAACATTCGGACCCTGCACTGTTAACGGAAAACTGTATAGGTTATTCGAAACGGGTTTTCAATTTTCATAGTGGTCATTCCCAAAACAGTAAAATGGATGTGTGGACTTTCTTTTAATTTTTCTAAGGGTTCTACTTAAGTACCTACTTAAAAAAACTTTCGCTTTTAAAAGACAAACAAACAATTTTCACATTGATGAAAATAATGTATATACCTTTTATAGGTCATCAATATTTATTAGCTATTTATTTAACCTTAATTTTTTATTATATCTAACTTCTTTTGGTAAAGATAGTATTAAATCAGTGAGAAAACATACCGTAGATATTATTTATATCCCCGCTTACAAAAGGTAAATACTTATTTAATGAGTCTCCAAAGATAAACATTTGCTTTTATTAGTTTACATTACAAGTTAAATACACACACGAATGAACAGTATCATAATGTATCGATAAACTATTTGAAACGTCAATATTTACAACGTTACGCCAATGTTATTCTAATAACTAATAATTGCATATAATATGCATAAGGTCTATCTAAATGTAGTACGGAAATGACCTCTTGGGCAGGAACTATCGTGGACGTTAATCTTATCTATCATAATAGATATATTTCTTTACTAACGTACTACGTAGTTAGATCAATACTTACAGGTGTATGTAAATCATAAACTAGCAACTCAGCCCTGCTTCTAACTATGTATAAACACACATTTCACATTTCTCAAATAGACAGAGCAGTGGAGGAATTCGTTCCATATTATTATGCAGTTTTCGTTACTGTAAGATTTTCTTATATAGAAAAAAATATACGGGGGGACACTTTCTCACACATGGTCGTTTAGCCCCATGATAGGTTATAGGTAAACTTGTGTTATGGATGTAAATTGATAAACTTCATAGGTATCACCCAGACCACGGCCAACAAGCATGCTCATCACACAAAAGTTGACCGTATCTGGAATCGAACCCCGGACCTCAGGACCGGCAATCCGGCATGGTGACCATTGCGCCATCGAGATCTTCAGAAAATTACTTATTGATTAAAAATTATTTTATTATCTCAATTTTTATGCATAGTTACTCTCTAAAAAACTCCACCATTACCGTTAAATTAAAAAAAAAACCAGCGCCATATTACACAAAATGACAGATTTAATGAAGCTAACATTAGATGCCGTCGGAAATAGAATTAAATTTTTAAATTGGCTTCGTAATTCAGAGATCGCATGTTAGGTTTAATCACAGCTAATGGGGAATTGGCTTCGCTTACTGAAACTGTATTCCTAGAGTTTGAGTTTCAATCGTTTGAGTATGAATGTATTTTGTGTGAGTTATATGACACTTGCTGTGGTTCGCTTTGGCTGTTAGTGAGATTTGGGGTGTTGAAACGGCACGTGTTAGAGAGGTATTTTGAATCAGTGCAGGTGTGAATTATTTAATTAATTTATTTATTTATATGTTGGTTGTGTATATTGAGCAAAAACAAATATTGATCGGATGCACTTAAACGGCAGCTTTTCAGAGAGATGATATCTTTCTGTATGTAAGATAAAGCTAATAATTTGAACATTATTAAGTATAACTTGATTTTTAAAGCGTCCGTTTTCAATTAGAAAATGGTCTATTAGGTAAATTACTGCTAAGACTTACTTATTCCATTTATTTACCAGATTCAACACATAGTTTGAATTCGAAAACTACTAATCAGCCAGGACTTAATCAGTTCGTATTCCAAATTCAAACCGTAGCGATTAACCTTTGTAGAGCCTATCACAACCTTAACCCACATTGATGTGGTAGCAAAGGCTGCGTGTTTCATTATCTTTGCCCGTCATACCGTATCGGGGTGGTAAAAGCTTTCCAGCTTGTCTATGGTAGGTGTTTCGAAATTTGAATTGAGTGTGGTGTTCAGCAAAGAGTATGATTAGCTTTACGTACCTATACGTTTAACCTCTTTCTAAAGCTGTTATACAATTGCGAATTCCAACTTGTGCAATATCCTCTGACTCTTCTCCAGTTGATAATTACTTTTTGACAAATTAAACTCGAAAACAAAATAGTACTATTTATTTATTTTATAGATAAGTAGAGATTTCTTAACTCCTTTTACATACTTTTTCATTTATGTGGATTTTTAACTTAATACCACCCAATACAACTTTCAAACTCATTCAGATTTTCTGGGAAGCCTGCCACATTTCAATATTTCCGTTTTATTTCAAACAGCATCCGAGGATTTAATGTCTTCCTATAAAAATATTGTATGCACAAACTGTACACTGCATTGCAACCGCCGTCTTAGAGGAAACAGATTGAATAAATCCTTACAAAGTGTGCAAATATACAGAAAGTCTGTAAGTGTACGAATGTTGTGCTCAGTTGGAGTTACGTTCCGTACGTGTGGGCCCGTCCTTACTCCATTAGATCGATGAGATGCGGTGCAACTGCTTGTTTGTAAAGCTTGGTTTAGACAGCCGGTTTTGGAAGTCGAAGCCGGTAAAGTTTGTTTGTCAAAACTGTTTGAATGGGACGCGCTTTTAGTGGTTTTGATGTTAAGATAATTGGATTACGTAGGTACACATAAATAGTAATACTTACCTTCATATTGTTTAGGTATTCAAATAAAACTGCAAAGTAAACCAATTTGCTAAATTAATTCCGAGATATTCTCTCAGAACTGCACATTTTCATCACTTTGTGTTAGTCTGAAAATGAATATTTTAACAGGAGCATGGAGTTAGACAAATGAATACTTTTAGTTAACGTAGGTACTTGCTTCGTATAAAAGTAGTTATTTAATTTTAATGAAGGCGCGGGAAGCTATTAAATTCAAAACACAAAAAAACATAACTTTATTGTTTCATTCTTTCTCGAGCTTCTTTCTTCATTTTTGGAATAGCTATCGTAAGAAAATGCTGCATTTTAGCCAAAACTATATTTGAAGTCGATAATACAAGTGTGCACCTACCCCAACAATGACACGTAATCCAGCAGCTAGATATGTATGAAGCAGAGCCTACACGTCTGATATAATTAATAACGTTGTAACATGCAAATGCATAACAGTTAGCTACCACGTTTTCATACACACGCCTCGGGCCTACCGGGAATACTGCAAGCTCTCTCTAGTGACGCGTCGATCAATCATAGTTAATAACTTCACAATTATTTAACATTTAATTGGTTTAATTTGAATTATAAAGTACACGTAAATTTGATGTTCATTCGTTTTATAACAGCGCTTTTCATTTGTTGAGCCGTGTTTTGTTTTTATAAATTTTATTTTATGTTGCGTATGACGGCACATACAGCAGCCAATGTTTTGTGTAATATGACAAACGTGTGTCATTAAAATTACCACGTAATGTCTTTGCGGGAATAAATAATACTTTCTTATTGTCTACATTAGAGTCGTAATTCTAAAATATCTAAATATTTCTCTACTCTCTGTGCAGATTTACTTAAATGTTACCATAGAAAAGGGTTGCAAAACCAACTATTAATCACACCGAAAACAATCCAGCAATTTAATATCTAAATATAAATTTTCGCCAACAAACTTTAGGCTTACAAAGAGCCCACGTAAAGGACATCGCGATGCCAGTCTAAAGTCAAAACACCGTCTTTCATTTGCAACAACCCTAAAACATAATTGTCGAGACAAGCTTAAGAAAAGCCGCATACCTATTGCAGACCAAACAGTCGGGCGACAGTTGCCCTGATAAATGTAAAAAAGTATTTAAAAAGAATCGTGAATTCAATCTGTTTTTAATTGGTCCCGATACCGGCTTAATATCTAATCGTTGTTATAAGCGTTCTAACATTCATCTTTATCCTGATTTGTGAGCCAGAACAAACTGTCGGCCAACTAAAAGTTTGCAGTGTGCTCTTAAACTCAAGCGTCCCCATTTCAATGCTAAATGAGATTTAGCCAAAACCTAGTTAAGGCTAAAAGACTAGTGTATTCGTGGCTTGTTACGTCAGTTTAGTGTCATTGTCGAAATTAATAACAAACAGAAAATGTATGCAAATGTTTATTTTAAAGGAGTCGGTTTTGGAGTCGCGTCAAGCAATGTTGGGGTTATTTTCAGTTTAGAGAGAGCAATATTGCTTTAAGGTTGACTGTGGGCTGTAGGTACATAGTCCTTGGTGTATATTGAACACCAGTGACTAACTGCTAAGGAAAACCATCTTTGAGGAAACCTGCCTTGAGCATAACCTGGTGGTTAACCCTCATTTCCATCTCAGTATTAGAAGAGACCTATCCCCTGCAGTTGGACAATAAAAAGGCTGATGATAGGGAGTATCTACATACACATAGAAGTATAGCAATTCTTGTACTTTACGGTGATGTCATTTTTAAACTTCCTCAAGAAGGTATTATTATTCTGAAGGGGAAGTACCTACGTAAATCTTGGCTTGGGAGTTTTGACCGATAATATTAATCATGGTTGTAAAATGACGCATCATTTTCATTGTAACACTTTCTTTGTAATAAACAGCTTCAGTCATTTGTTTTACTTCTCTGGTAATAGGATTACACCTGTCTTTATTTATTTTTGCATTCCACCTGATATGTTATGTTTGTTATGAAATATTTAGAGAAGAACATTGTGATTTATTGACTGTTAATTCCTGAAAAAATTGTGTGTTGCGATATAGAGGCAGAATTTTTTTTACAACATGCCGTGCTTACCTATTTCAATAGACTGTATTTCGGGTAACAAAACAAAAAAATCGACATGGCGTAAATTATAACATGATGTTGAAAGGATGTTCAGACATTGCTTAAAACAGTTCTAATCTATACTGACAGTAATAATAAAACTGAAAAAAGTTTGTTTTTTTTTGCATGCATCTCTAGTAACTACCGGGCAGGCTAGGAAAATTTCAGTTTTAGATAACTAAGCAAACTCAAACTCAAACTCAATTTTTTTTTATTTCAAATAGTCCTATAAAAGCTCTTTCGAAACATCAAAGTTAGGTGCACGGTTCCAAAGAGTTGGTCTCATGGAGAAGAACCGGCAAGAGACTCCATGGACACTCTTTTTAAAAGAAAATAAAATTAATTACATATTCATACAGTTTTCTATCTAGTCCTGAGAATGTTATGCAATACAAATTGAGCTAAAAATGTATTAATAATATACAAAATAATTTTAGTGCAATTTTTACTAGAAAAATAATTTATACAATTCAAAGAAAAGATATGTATACTGGGTAATCAAGTTTTCAAACAGATACTTCAATTAGTGGTGCTCTTGGCTGGTCTGGGCGGCGGCAGTCCCGTGCCCGTGGTCGCCGGGGAAGCCACATGTGCAGAGAAAAAGAAAAAACACTTTAATTTAACGCCAGGCATCACTGTCATTAACGTAATCCTGGATTTTATAATACGCCTTTTTAATCAAAATGTTTTTAACTACATTCTTAAACTTTTTATCAGTGAGATCAAGGATACATTTAGGTAGCTTGTTATAAAAACGTACACAATTCCCTAAGAACGACTTATTTGTTTTTGTTAGCCTAAACTTGGGAACCACTAATTTATGTTTGTTACGTGTATTTATCTGGTGAATGTCGCTTTTAACTGTGAAATTATGGAGGTTTTTGCGAACAAACATAATATTTTCAAAAATATACAAGGAAGGTAATGTAAGAATATTAATTTCCTTAAAGAATTCTCTTAGAGATTCGCGAGAGCCCATGCCATAGATTGCTCGGATCGCCCTTTTTTGCAGAACAAAAATTGAATGGACATCAGCCGCTGCCCCCCATAGCAATATGCCATATGACATCACGCAATGGAAATAGGCGAAGTATACAAGCCTGGCCGTAGCTATATCGGTCAGTTGTCTTATTTTTCTGACTGCAAAGGCAGCAGAACCAAGTCGCCCTGATAGGGAGGATATATGGGCTCCCCATTGCAATTTACTGTCAATGGTAATGCCCAGAAATACTGTACTGTTAATTAACTCTAATTTGCTCTTTTCGAGCATTGGACCCAGTATAGAGCCTTGCGGCACGCCCATTTTTACGACTGTCCCGGAAGATGTTGAGCCGTAGACTTCCAAGTTATCGAGGATTATGCTTCCGCTGACTGAAACTAGCGACAAAAAAATAGTGATTATAAAATTAAATGTAAAAAAATAGTTAAAACTATTAAGGCATTGCTTCATCGTATCCGCGTAGATGATAACAAAGCAAGATGAATCTGAAATAAATTATTTTGGTTTTCAAATTTATTTTTCTCAGGTTTATTGGAACCTGGTATTTGTAATATCTTGCGGGCCTAGGCCAAAGTGAGATACTAATTTATTGACGGGATAATTTGAGATGATGAATTTGGTACTGCACTGAAATTATTGTCCAGATCTAGCTGTAGAAATTTTCTGACTATGCGACATGTATTTAAAATAGCGGCTTTTTGCAATGTTAGGTAAGTGAATTTTGATAGATTTAGGGCATTCAGACTATTAAACATTTGTTTTGGGATGACGCCTGTAGTTGAAATAACTATTGGGACTATTGTTACGCGGTTCATTTTCCAGACTCTAGTGATTTCTTCTTGTAGTTCTGTGTATTTTCTGATCTTCTCTGTAATCGTTTTTTGTATGTTATTTGTGCTGCTATTTCTATTATGTATGTGTGTTTGTTTTGTTTGTCTGTTAGCGTTATATCGGGTCTATTATTGTATATGGTGTGATCTGTGATGATAGTGCGGTCGTAATACATCTTATATCGTTCATTCTCTAAAACCGATTTTGGTGAATATTTGTAATATGGTGGGTCTTGCGTGAGTTTGTGTTTGTCTGCTAGTTTTTGGTGTATGATATTGACGAGTTGGTTGTGTCTGTGTGTGTAATCGTTTTGTGTAAGTGTGCTACATGCTCCTGTGATATGTTAAATGGTCTCCGGCTTACTGTGACATTTTCTGCATAGGTCGTTTCTCATCGTGCTGTCTCTGATTATATATTTCCTATAGTATTTCGTATTGATAACCTGGTCTTGTATCGCCAGCATAAATCCCTCGGTTTCTGGGAACAATCCACTTAATTCTAACCATTTATTAGAAGCATCTTTATCTATGAATATCTGCTGCAGATCGTTCGGGTGCCTTATTATTATTATAACAGAATGTTGATTTTAACTAACGTCAATGCGTAAGATTTATAATTGACCCCATGACCAATTACTTGTCGAATTCCATTCCTAATCTTAAACGGTTCACACTATTAAATCAAGATAAATAGGTACATATAATGATATCTAATTACCCCTATTAACCTTGAAAGGTTAAATAAACTTATACTAATAGTGTAACCATAATTACCTATTTACCACTTCCTTTCCGATATCCGTTTCCTGGTTCTAAGATCTCTTCTTCAAGTTTCAGCCAAATCCGTTCAGCCGTTCTTACTTAAACGGCTTTTTTATAATATAAAATATATCAATACATATAAAATATATCAATACAGATTTAGGCGGTAAAGTTATGTAATATTTGTGCTGAATAAATGTCTCATCTATGTATCTATCTATGTAATAGAGAACTCTCCGATTTTCATGAAAAAACATATTTTGTGCTCATTGCAAAAGCATTGTTCATACGTGACCGTGCCCATTTAGCAAAACTTCTTGTCCACCTTTTGATATATCCCCACATTTTACTCGAAGATTGCATTATCAAAAAACGCCTACTGCACTAACCAAGTTACAAATGAGATAAAACCTACTTACTTAAATTCTTCAAAATTCATTTTAGATTATTTTAATCTTTTCAGTACATTAACTCCGATTCTATGAATAAAGCATTGTACCTGTGTGTTTGAACAAAAATATTTCAGTTCAATTTTACAGTAGCGATAAGTGACCTTGATGCAATAAACTGTGGGGTTGGAATACATTGGTTTCAAGGTCACTCCGCGCCATGTCAGGGGCTAAACATAGACTATAAGGGTAGGTCAGTGCATCTTTTTATTTGTGGCTTTGAGGCATTATAATATTTCCTGCTGTTATTTAGTGTGGAGGTTTGAACTTCGGTACTTCAGTTATTTATCAGTTATATGCCGTGTCATGTGACTTATAGAAATCAAAATTTTGGGCTTTCGGCCATAGCTCTGACCTCGATAAAGAACTCGGATATTCTACTGCCCAAAAATGTGTACAATCATTTCACAACGCATGAAGGCATATTAAACTAAAACTTGATTTAAAACCTGAAAAAATAGGCTATCTCATGTCTAAGTAGAACCACGGAAACTTGTTTAGTGAAAGCAGGATATATTCCTATATGATCTCACAAACTAATCTATGCTCAATACTCATGAAAAGTTTAACATAGCCAGCAAAACTTAGACGTTGCCATCGTCTAGAAGTTGCACAGTATTTTACTGTGACAATTCCGCAAGCACTTCCAAACTTGTACATACCGCTTAAGTTAGACAAAACGCCTACGCTACGTCAAAGAAGTTAAAATACACTGGAATGCCATAAACTTGCACATTTCTTTTTAATTTTTGACAGAGAATGTCAATTTTGAAACTGTCAAAAATCTCCTTATTGCAAACAATATCTGACTCTGCAGTGCAGTTGACAGTTGCTGTCAGTCAGTACAAACAACGCCATTTTTACTTGAAAACTGACAGCTGTCAACTGCAGTAAACATACGGTGTCCTATATGAAAATCCTAATCCGACAGGTGTGGGTTACTAATTTTGACCGAAACAAAAGAAAACCGCGAAAAAACAGCCAAGTTTTTTTTAAAACAGAAGAAAACCTACTCCATGTTGTATAGGGCATGTAAGAAATGTTCCAAATATATTTTATCGAGGCCTTGTAATGTTGCCTGGTAGGTTGGGTAGCTCTTCACTGTGTCGAGAACAACCACTTGAGATTTCTTTGACCACTTCAGTATTGTGTCACCTAACGTTTTTGGCACGTAATTAATAGCTAAGTATCACTCGTTGTGTACTCTGTAGTCTGTAATGTTTGAAGATTTTGTTCCTAAGCGGGATGGTCTTGAAATTCTGATCAATAAGTCATTGACTTTTAGATCGATCAGGTAACGTCGCTTTATCATACTTTTTCTACTTTATTTTGTCCCTAGTTGTAAAGTTATATTTAATTACGTTTCTCTTACAATCAATGAATCCATTATAAACTGAATATGTGTTTTCTGTAACGCCTACAATTTTCACCTCAAAACCACACATCGGAGCACTAAAATGTTATTAGGTAAACGTGTTTCTCACGTTATGAAATTAGGCAACGACCAAAAAAAATTAACAGTTGCGCTTTTTTCCAATTAACAATAAAAAAGCAAATAACAATAAAACGACAAACAAATATGAACAAAACCGCAGTTCCAGTAACAAACATAATACACCATTTTAGCGACGTCCATTATAAATTGAGCTGTGATGGTTCATTAAGCTTTCGCAACCATTGTTCGGGAAGTGCTGTGGCAAGGAGGCGGGGTGGGTCAACGTATTCTGGTGATTTTGGGAGGAATTCCCGGTATCAAACCTCCCCGGTTCGGGGGTGTGCGGCCATACGTCATAGCCGACACTCAGTGGTTATCCCCCGAGAGGAGAGCGAAAACATACAGTAATCCACCGGTTGAAATTATACGCCGACCTTGGAATTTAATATCTTAGTGGAACCTATCAAAGTGTGTAGTTTATGATCATTAACGAGTGTGATGTCATGTCAAGTGCATCGCGATGCAAGTCTGTAATAGTTCTATTGCTGGGACCGAGACCAGACCTTACTTCCTTGAGACCATTTTGACCACGTGTACCAAATACAATATGTCACGCTACAATTTTGTTTTTTTTTTTTTGTGTTATTGATAATATAACACTGTCTCAAATCGATGTTAGGGACTGGTGTGATGGAAGATTATGTTTCAGTGCATATCCATGACCTACGAAGTGTGAGTCAAGAGCAAAATAACAAAGTCACCACTTGTCAAGTGCATCAAAGCTATCATACATTGGAGACGTGTGCTATCGTGATTAACTTTAGCTAAACAAACTTAACCTCACATTTCCTTTTCATCCTAAAATACACAACAAAAGAGAGCTTGCATGCACGATTTCAACTATCTTGATTGTACTAAGCGTCGCCTTGAAGCCGCTCAAAGGTTACATTATATAACGCCATTAACAAAGTTCCCAATGGCAATGAAACAAAATGTAACAAGTGCAAACTTCCACCAATTATAAGGTAGGTTAAGTTCACTTCGAAGTTTTCCTCCGAGGGTTTTTACAAGGCAGGTCTTCGTATGAATAATGTTCCGTACGAGTGCCGGATATTATTTGTTCCGAGAATTTTTTGAAAAGAAATTGTTCCCCGTAGTGCTGCCGTGCTGCCGAGCGTGGGATGTAGCATTTCCTAGTACCTCCAGTTTAGAGCTTTAGAATTCTTGGAATATAGTTTAGTGGAAAATTCGTGGGCGATATGTTCTCGTGTCGTCCTAATGTTTCACGATTATCTGAAGCCGCATCCTCGCGTGGTATTATGTCATTATTTCACAATGACATTACGGTTTTTCGTCTACATTTACCAAAAAAAGATAATTTATTACGGCGTCTACTCGAATCGTAATCGATGGCTTCAATTGTGATTTTTATCGCAAAAATACGTTGCAGACAAAAACTTTGCTAAATTAATCAAATATACTTAATCTAGATTAATTTCTCTCTGGTTTTTGTGTGTTGCGAAGCTCAGTTAACCTATACATTATTCACGAAAAGTGCTAACTCTAATTAGCTTGATGAGTGTTTTATTTTAAAATTCTAATTAATTAAGGCTATTTTTATTATTTTATGGCTTTGTAATGACAGTCAAAGTTGAAACAATTTTGAAAAGTCGCAGTATATTTAGATTAATTTATAAAAAGTTATTTTCGAAAAACCAAAGTTATTTTCATGAAAAAAAAACTTTTAAATGGAAATAGACTCAACATGAATAAGTATTTTATCGATCACGATACAAAACTAGGTTTAGCGTAAGTTTGTGCGATTGCTTTAAATCGAGAATTGCAGTGTATGCAAGTCGCGTGGGTAGCGACGCCGACCTCATCCCGCAATCGATTCACTATATCATATTGAATTACTTTTTGAACATGTACTACTTATTTTTGTAGTAAAAATAAGATGGGAACTGGAGCTAAGTACCTACCTATGTTTTGTTGAGAGTCAACGTAACGTGGCATCTAAAAGTCAAAATACATAATAGGTGATTATAATATGAAGATAAATTGAATATTTTATACTTATTTGCTTAGACAGTAAATATAATTGTGTATTTATATACAGTGGTGATTTTCCTTTTTGTCATAAGAACAGACCTGTGCATTGCAGTGTGATAATGCAATGTCGAATGATGATGGAAAGCCTTCTTATTGCGCACAGTTTCGATTACAAAATAGTTATATCTACATAAAGAGTGCGATTTCTATTGGTTTTATAATTTATAGCTTTATTAAATATGTTGAAAGTACAGGAAGGTCCTTCAAAGGAAAGCCAATTAAATATAAATAAAATAAATTATAAATAAAAGACAATAAAATTTATAAAGTGCAGAGGAACTCTATGAAAAAAAAAATCATTATTAATAACTAATTGTTTTAAACGCAATAGAACATTACTAGAAAGAATAAATACATTTATTACAATTCAGTGTTTTGGAATCATTCACACCGAAATAATGAGCAAACTGATATTATATTAACAAAATTATTTGTTAACAATATTTAAATGAATATTTTAGTAAATTGTAGCAAGAAATCGGAATGCTAGAAATCGAGTACATAATATATGAAGCCTCTATTTCAAGGAACATTGGCTTACATTAGTCACTGAAAGCGACCATAACCTTCAGTGTAAACCATGCCGAAAGCGTAAACTCCATAATGAAACAAAGTAATATTTTAATTCTAAGAAAAACGATCAAAACAAACTATAGCTACACGTGTTTATTTTATTATATAAATACGTAATTAGTGATGTGATGTTCTTTTGTTCCGTCTGAAAATTAAGAATTTAATGCCTTGTTGCGTTGTCTATGCACTCTTGTTACCCATGGTTATCTATTGTCACTTTACTGACAAAATGGAAGAATCTTGTAGTACGATTTACTTATGTGCTTGTAAGGTGCTTGTAGGAGGAAATAGCCGCACGGATCGATCGATCTTAAGGTTAAGTTAAGCAACACTTGTCGCGGTCGGTCCATGGAAAAGAAGGAGGCAGAAGCCCTAATGTTTTTACCGAAAATCAAAAGTTAAATAATAATTTTATAAGACTCTTCTTCCTATTTTTAGCAGTGTATTGTTCGTTTCATAAGAAACAATATCAATCAACGTCTGAAGATGGTCCAGGTGTGATTTTTTCGCGAATTTTATGGAGCCGTTTTTGTCCCCGATGACCCAAATATTTTCAAAGTGATACTTCAGCGTGGAAAATTCTTTGATGAAACATTGACTTAAAGAAAAAAATCATAATAGAAGAGCGAGTAGAGAGCGAGTTAAAGTAAACTTATCATACTGCCTATTGCACGTTACAGGTCTATTCTCATAAAGAGAAGGAAAGATCATGTTACCCTTCACGTTTATCACTACACACTTGCTCAACATGCCGCCATGTTGAGCATGGCGATTTTAGTCTAGGTTTCTTCAAGATGCTTTCTTCACCTTTACTCAAACAAGAATCAAAGATAAGCTTAGAAATGATACATACATACAACTTAGATATAAATGTTACAATTAAACAAATAATACTTTTCGTATAAATATGTAAGCTTTTCAATCCTAACATAAAACCTACTAATCAAAAACAAATAAACTAATCAGATACATTATCCGCTTAAACACAACATATTTTACATTATCCGGACTAAATCTACAACCAAAATAGTCACAATTCAGGAATCCAATGTTTACAAATTAATCTGAAATTAGCATCGAAACGAAAATAAATGGAAACTACAAACATTGCTAACATAAGCCTAATATTAGCCGAAGTACAATATCATAAAGTTTAGTGTAGTTACATTAATATTATCGTAATTTCCACGATAATTTCTACGAAACAAGCAGTAATTGGTACTCCTTTTATTCATGATCACGTACGGAAACCATTGTAAAGTCATCGACAGAAACCCTCCCGATATTGTGTCCTACTTTTCCGAACGCCGAAGGCCGAAAGCCGAAAGCCCGTCAAAGCCTACATTATTTCCTTTGTTTCTTTCTTATAACTTGGTATCGAGTATCGAGAATATATTTTTTGTAAGTACGTATAACAATGAGAAAGCGTTACAGAGCGATTAATATTTACTTTTTGCGCAGAGAAATTAGAACAATGCGTTACGTCAGTGTGGCTAACAGAAATATTTGTTGACACTTATCAAAGGTTTTATGTTTTGTTTTTTATATATATATATATATATATATATATAATTTACTGATAACTCCAATACAATAAAAGATAAAATATTTTCTTCTGTGCCCGTTACCTACCCACGTCTCTTTAGGTCGTATCTGAAAACTGCTAAAAAGGCTGTATTTTCAGTACCTTACAACAGGTCCTATAAATTCAAATAAATATAAACAAAGAGCCTACTCTTTTTCATTTAAAAGCTTTTCATTTCTGTGTGATAAAAATACCCAAAAATAGCATGAAATATGCTGAAATGCATAAGTACAGTAATAAAAACAGGAAAAATCTTGTGTAATCTTATGGCAATTTTGTGACAACTGGTTTGTCAATTATGATCTTCAATTTACTATAGAAGGTCAAATACATACATTACACTTATTTTCTACGAAGATTTGGTATTTTTAAATAGGTACGCTAAATAGCAATATAATGCTATTACTACTAAGTTAATGTTATTGCTTGACAAACATGCTTATTGATATTTCACGACAGTTCCTTGTAACGGATAACCGAGGCCTAAATTTAAGTGTGGTATCAGTATCTAACGGCCTTTCCCAATATTCTAAACATCTGTTGATTTCCTTATCAAAGACAGAATTTTCACATAAAATTCTTCGTCAAATTCTTATCTCCAGTAACCAAAATACAGATTAAGATTGAATATATTGGGATCGGTCGTAAATATTTGTACAAAACATATGCATCTTTTCTGAATGACGTTTATTATAACACTTTGGAACTAGAATGCAATCATCAAAGAACTAATTTAATCCGTCCCAAATTGCCGTCAATCCAGACGAAATTATATTATTCTTGATATCAGACATTTATTTATATGTAACTGTTGAAGGAAAGCTTATGTTTAACACAAAGTTAATCTCTAACTGTGAATTTCTATGTATATATACGTTGATTTGCGATTAAAGACTGAATGTTGACATTACCTTCATATAAATTACTAGCCGTTTTCCCGCGGTTTCACCCGCGTCCCGTGGGAGTTACTGCCCGCACCGGGATAAAATATAGCCTATGTTACTCGCAAATAATATAGCTTTCTAATGGTGAAAGAGTATTTAAAATCGATCCAGTAGTTTTTGAGTTTATCCGTTACAACCAAACAAACAAGTTTTCCTCTTTATAATATTAGTATAGATATCAAAGGACAATCCCTAAAAATGTACATATGTACCAAAAACCCGGAATTGAAAACGACTTACTTTTGGTAAGGTTGAGCAATGAGCAAATGTCTCTCTTATCGTTAGACGTTGCTGGCCAGTTTTACGCAAAACGAATTGCATATTTGTGTCCTTCTTTG
Source organism: Helicoverpa zea (assembly GCF_022581195.2). Lineage (NCBI taxonomy): Eukaryota > Metazoa > Arthropoda > Insecta > Lepidoptera > Noctuidae > Helicoverpa > Helicoverpa zea. The sequence continues at coordinate 4,540,294 of NC_061468.1, forward strand.
TATGCTCTACGTTGCTGTACATATATAATCTTATCTATTCTAATTGACTCTGGTCTTTTGGGAATCCTCCTTTCAATATTTTATCCCAAAGAATGGATGGATAGGTTATAGAAATCAGTTAATGAAAAGTAAACACGTATTGACGTGATGGCCAGTTATCAAATCGCGCAAATAACTTGAACGCGAAACGCTTTACGATAATGTACGTGGTTACTTTCTCAGAGTATTTACATTTGTTTACACAGTGTGTTGTGTACTGTACGAAAGTAAACTTATCCATGTTTTGCTTCCGTTTGCGACGGAGCGGGTATTCTGCAGTTCCATTGTAAGACTTTTTTATATAATTACCAAAAAAATATATTGTACTATTCACATTAATGTAGGATAACTTTCAACTAAACTTTTTACGCAATTTCTTGATTTTTTGGTATGTTGGGTACTACTTACCTATATATGTTATTCCGGCTCACCTGATGTTGTCAAAATTGCATCATTTGTGCAGTCAGTAAACGAACTTTTGAAACGTGTTTACGAATGTAGGACTTTTTCTTAAACACACCTTTTAAGACGTCTGTTTAACTTTTTTGTACCTAATATCACCAAATTAATGTGATGATAGGGAAACACCAGGATCAATTACCACATTCCAGACCTCATCTAACACGAATATCAAACCTTATCACCTTAACCTTATGTGTCATTTTCCCTCAGCTACTTTTTTTGTAAATAGAAAATAATTTTATTTTAGGGAAGCCCTAAGAACTAGGACTATATTCCATCCAGCCCACACCTAACACGAAGATTAAACCTTATAACCCTAACCATAGGTCTCATTTTCCCAGATGCGATGATGGTGGAGGCGGCGCGGCGACAGGCACGGGCGGGCGCGCGGCATCGCTGCGGCTCGCCAACGGGCGCGTGGCGGCGCAGTCGGCGGAGCAGCTACCGCACTCACCGGCTGACTGCGCGTCCGTGCGCATCTCCATGGATAACACCAACACGTGCTGCACTGACTCGCTCGTCACCGCCCTCGACGACGAGACACTGCTCTTAGGTAAGGGGTACTTCCAATGCTATCAGGATTTAGGGTTTGGGATGTTAACAAATTGTCCCTGCGCGTGGGTAAAGGGTTACTTCGAATGCTATGAGGAATACAACATTCCTGCTCTTATGTCAGGATTGTAGCGAGAGGAATGCTTTGGGAAAGATAAGGTTTAGTAGTGACAACACCGACACGTGCTGCACTGACTCGCTCGTCACCGCCCTCGACGACGAGACACTGCTCTTAGGTAAGGGTTATGACAAATGCTATCTGGGATGTCAGCTACAGTCAACAGTCTTTGGTTAAGGGTTACTTCGAATAGAATGCTATGAGGAATATAAGGCCTTACATGTTACCAATATCTCTGTCCTTAGGTAAGGGTTATGAAGAAATGTATGAGGAATTTTAAGTATGGTATGTTAGCAACATCCACGCTCTTAGGTAAGGATTGTGCCGAGAGGAATGCTTTGGGACAAGGAAAAGGTTGGAGTTCTCAACACTGATGTAGTCATCAGCTAACCTTTTGAGTAGTGAGGAAAGTAGCTTCTACTAGCAAGATCATCAGTATTCTTTACGGTATCACTATAACTATTCTGGCTTGATATCTATAAACTGAGTCTTCTGAGATTGGTAGGCTGTCGGTAGATATTGTTCCGAATTGGAATCCTTTCGTATAATGATAGGTTCAGAGAGAGTTTTAGCTGTAATGACACGTTTAAATAGTGTTGAAGCTTCACCTCTTAGGATGACAGAATAATATTTTAAACGCCCTTCAGTACTTCCACCACAAATGTGTGGTCTACTTATTTTAAAGAAGCCATATAAAATGTACTGAATTGCTATTAAAACATATTATATTTTACTGACGACTGGCGCCGTTAAGAGATAAAATTCTAAATCCTTTAAGAAGAGTGCATACTAAACTGCACTACAACGCATGATTCACGAAGATGCCAGTGCTTCGACAATATAGTCGTGATGCTATGCACTCGCTTCATATTGGCTAGAAGGGCAGATTTAAATCAAGTGCCAGAGGCTCCGACCTCCCGAACTATGTAAAGGTCAAATACGTTGGCACGTCACTCCTTGGACAGTACTGCACGTACTATTACTAACGTATGCATTCAACCCCCTCAATTGTCACGACCCATTTAAAATGCTTCTTCCTATAGTGACGTCATCGTTTAGACGTCCAGCTACTTTTCATTTTAAATGTGGGAGCAAATCGTGCGATTATTCCCACATTCTCACTGACTAATTTGCATTGGTGCGGCTAAGCTCAATGATGACGTACAACATTCTGAACTACGTACAATGAATGGTATGTACTAAGAATTTCCCGAGCAAAAAACCAATAGTATTTCACCCAAGTTGAGCAACAAAATGAAAACGTCACGCTGAACCGCCAAGATTGGGGTCACTAAACCGATGAGAACAACGGTTTCTTTTTCCTTTTTTAAACGGAGTTTGATCTCAATTAGAAAGAAAGAAAACAAAAAGATATATGAAAAGAAAAGCCAATGCTTTTACATTTTAGGTCGATCCCGAAACGTCAGTAACTCATAAAAACGTTCAAAAATAACGTTCACCGTTCCAGTTACTGGCGTTATTTCGGTAATCGAATCGATAGCAAAAAAATACATCCGAATTCTTAAATTGAAACAGAAACGGCTGAGTCATTGCTTAAACTATCCGCGTCAGGGTCAGTGACAGTACCTATTAATGAGAATTTAGTTCCATGATTACGCATTTATAATTTATACCATTGAAGACTTTGAACACAGGTAAGATCCCTCGAAAAGGAACTAGGGTTAACCACATCGATAGTTTAATACTAGGTCTAAGGTCGGTACAAACTCGCCTTCCTGTACAAACAGATAGAACAGATCGAAACGAGTACAATCCTGATTGCCTCTAGTCCATTATCCTACCGGACAGTTTGTCGGCTCCTTAACCAACTTGACTCCTCTGGTCACGTCCCTATAATAACCACAATTTGTCTTGATCTCTTTTTTATATTTTGTCTCTAGCCGCTAGAGACCACTCAATCACGGGCCTACTGCCCCGAGTATTTGTTCTTCCAAGACAAAATCGACGCCGATCTTTCATTATTTAAAATGGCAGACACTGATTCTTTTAAATTGAGTTATCAACACTATAACGTAATGCCTTTGAACTTGGGCAATGAGGAGTATTCGGTGAAAATGTACCCTGGTGCGTCATTTTCGCGTTATTAACTTCATCTATAACCGTACGTGGTATGTTCAGTCATCTTCGTCATGGTGGGAAGTACCTTCTCATCTATATTTGTACGGGTAATTTTAAAGCAATATTTCGTCGGATTGACGCAGCAAAATACCCCGACGAAACACAACAAAGCCTGCATGAATCGATTACATAAGAAAGGTTACTAAAATGTTCAGCTAACTCCGATTAAAAGGTCACCGTTTAAGCTTCCGTCTGCAGTTAGTGTTTTTGCCGGAGCGAGTGAATCACAAAAATGCCCCTTTGTAGCATCATAACGCTCCGGAACTCGGTCGCCAATCACAATTTAATTTTTGCGAACACACACGTACGCCGGAACTGTAGAGGCATAAACAAGAGTAGAACGAAGTTTCGGTCTGCGATGGTAGCACCTCGCGGATATGGAACACATTTCCTCAAACAATTAGGGCTCACCAACATTTTTGCAAAGTTGACGCCGCTGTCCATCCGAAATCCGAACATATTCGGTGCAGCTCACGCCGAATGATCCAAAAAATAGATCGGAATTTCGACTAGGTATTGTAATAAATATTGTACAGGAAGCTCTAGGGAAAACCTCAAAAATTAGATCGAGCTCGACCAATCACCGTAACACGGGCACATTACTTGAGTGGGCATCAAGGAAAAACAACCGTGCGCCGTATCATTACAATGTTGTATGTTTATTATCAACTAATTGAGTCTGCCATAGAATCTTGTCATCCGTGTAAGTTTAAAAGCCCAATTTAGATAGTAACAAGTGTAATTTTCCAATTAGCAATAGTTCAGCTTTAATTATCCGTGAGTGTAATTGGTGCAATTAATTGTTTGGCATTGCATTAAAATTCGGTGGCGGATTGTTTAGCGGCAGGAGGAACAGGCTATCAGGCAGTTAGCATTGACCATGAATTGGGCATGTGTGATGTGCGGCCAGGAGGCGAGCGCGCATGGCTCGGTGCCGCGGCGCCTCGGCTGCCGGAGCAGTCCTCCGCCGCCCAGTGAAGCGCGATGACATGCCGCGCAACCCCTCGCCGCTAAAGCTCCGGACATACGCGAACCAAGCTCGCCGACTATACGATCTAACAAAACGTGTGTCGCGTGTGCAGTGCCCAACATTTTTGTTTCACGCCGGATTTGTTTCACACCGTGATTGAAATTAATCAAGAAAAATGTCGCGAAGGGGATTTTGTCACGTTCGTAGATAATTTGAATTTCAGTGTCAAAGCTTATAAATGTTGTACATGTCTCAATGTTCGGGTTTGTTTTGTCTCGTCAGCTGGGGCTTGCTAAGGGACTAACAAAATGAAATTAAATATAAAAGTGTATGAATACATGGGGAACAATTAGGTAAATTGTTCAATATTCTGATACAACATTATAGTGTAAATAAGGACTCGAAAATCAAGATGATAAAACAAATTAATACTAGCTAAATATTTTATTTTGTTCTCAATTAAAAAATATGGACTGGAATTAATATTTCAGGGACATAAAAAGTTTGAGTTCAAAATAGAATACGCTGCCTCTGCAAAATAAACAAATTAAACCAGTGTAATAAAAAATAAGCTTCCTAAGCAATTTATGTAATGACGTTATCGCATGTCCTAACATTGTGTAACAAATCTAAATTTCACATTTATCAACATAGAAAAATATCATTCATTTTTAAAAAAATCATAGAAAAAAAATAACTAACAAAAATAAATGTTAAGTGGGTTAACACATAGTTCATAGTGCCAAGTGGGATTACCTCACCATGACTGCAGCGCTCCGGTTACTACAATACTCAGAATAGAAGACATCTCCCTAATATATAGCCGACAATATAAGTCCCATTACTTTTTCCAATGTGAACTACTAACCCAGTTATTAATT